>NW_023495014.1:600000-862500 GCF_904425465.1 Colossoma macropomum
ACCCGGCCCTGTCCATACCCATAACGCACGCTTTCTCATTTCATCAGAGCGCACACTTCAAACTCGGCATGACAGCGGAGCCTTTCTGCGTCGAAACTGTCCCAACAGCTAACATCACCCAAATCTCACCCAGTCGCCGCAAAAATGCTGCAAGGACAGAAGCCCAGTTGCCCTTCACAAACAAGGACAAGGTTCTCCGTGGAAGATTCAGCAGTGGTTCCCCATCGCAGTCCTTTTGCCATTTCCACTGCTCATCACGGTTCATTAATGGCTTGTGATAGGCCCGCATCCTACATTTGTCTTGCATTTTATTTTTTCCCCTGAGGTATACATACTGACGTAATTTACTACCTCTTAATCTCTTTTTACATGACCATTTTCCAATCTCTCTTTATCCCTTAGAATTAAACAGGCTGTTAGTGTGCCTTTAAGACTGATACATATATATGAGCAGTCAGGGCTGAAACACTCCTTATAACTTCAGTGTGAATGGGCGGGGCTAAGCTGCTCTAGGCTGAATAAGTGGATATATGTAAAATATGTAAATGTCTCAAAAACACTTGATTCAATACGGGCTGTTTTTGCAGATTTGCTTGCATATACACTCACTCGTCTCAGCACTGGAAATAATGCTCTTTTTTTGTTTACTTTTGTCTTTCTGTCATCAAAGTTCATTATGCATAACTGCAAAAGAAAACAACTGAATGTGCATTAGATGAGTAATGTGCGCATCTGTTTTTTCATGTGTGGATGAGAGTAAGACATTAAAAAAAGATTTTAGCCTGCAGTGCTCATGTGTGGCTGGTCATCAACTTTCCCATTAGTAATTACGACACTGTGGTGGCGTTCATGTGCGCTCATATTGTAAACATGATATTTCTGGCACGATTTGAAGGCAGCATAACCTGCGGTGCTGTGCTCAGCAGGGACATTATAACAGGAGGAGGAAACTATAATAGGCTGAGAAGTTTACAGGTTGAAAAATAACTATGATAGCACAATATTACAGGAATATTATTGCATATTGCATATGAAAAGTTGCCTTAATCTTGTAGATCTACCATAGGAGCTTTGTGTTTATATATTAATATTAACATTAACTATGACATACAGGGGTTTTAGGGGTGGGTGCCATTTATTTTGATCCTTTGCTCCTTTTTCTCTCGTTTTGCATATAGGGAGTTATGGAAGGTGGTTGTGTTTTATTTTTCTTTGTTTTAGTAAAGGTGTAAGTGGAGATATGAGCATTCCCGAACAACATTAAAAACATATTTTTCATGTTATTTGACCCAAATGCTGCATTTTGTTTGTCTGGCTGAGAGTTTTGAGGTCCCATATCTCTCCCCATCCAAAAAGAGATAGGAGCCTGATATTGTATGACTGGAAATAACTGCCCAAGGGTGTGGCTGAGTTTGCCGCCGAGTGGACAGTTTACAATAAGGACTGCGGACGAGACCCAAAATAAAACCTCATCAGAAAACTACCACATGATAAAAAATATCTGCTTTATTGCATCCAGTATTCTGCTTCTTCTATCCATCCCTTCTTTACTACAATGAAGGCAAGACTTCCCCAAGGATTCCCCCCAGTGCACATGTTAATGTTAAGTACAAGTATGTCGGAAGGTCCATGCATGAGGCTCATACATGTTTGCAGATTCTCAGAGGGAAAAGAACCACTAATTGTGGCTGTAAACACTGCATTGAAATTTTACTGTGCTAACATATCCAAATTAAGTGGACGGTAATTAGCAGATGAGTTGAAGTGTTTTAGAACCAGGAAAGTTTAAAAATCCTGGTATTTAAAGCAAGTCCACATTTTGTCTAACAGACTGCCATTCTTTTCTGTCTCATGAGTTCTATCCACTTGTAATTATCCTTATCTCTCACTCCCAACCATCCCGGGCCTAAAGTATGCCAAACTTGCTTGGAACGCCAAACGGAAACGAAAATGCAATTTTGACCAATCAACAGTTAACTGGATTATTCCAGTTTCAGACAAGAACTGACCTCAGCTCAACTCGGAAAACTACCATGTGATGCATAGTTTTAAAGAACCCCCCCCACACACACACACACAGACATACAAAAAGCTTTCATCTGACCTCTCAGTGGAACCATAAAGAATTCTCTTTGCTCTGAAAGCAAATCTATTTTGTGACAACAAAGGTTTTTTTATCTTCACTCAGAAATCTTCTATCTGAAACCTTCTTCAGATGGTTCTTCTATCTGTCTGTCAATCACACCTTGAATGTATTGTATAGTGTCATTCTTGCCTGCACGAGAAAGAGATGTGCCACATCACTTTGAGATGGAAAGAAGTCTAGTTCTAGTTCTTTAGTTTTCCAGTAGGAAAATAATGAGAGAGGGTTTTAAAGATATAAACAAGGGAAAAAGTCAAAATGTGGGGTGTCTGTGTGTGTGGGGGGTGTGGGGGGGGGGTGTTTCTAAAATTACACATACTAAATCATTTTCATTGTAAGCACTGCAGCATCTTTGTCTTGCTGTTTCAGAAAGACGCATGTTGTATAATTTTGAACATCCCTATAGCGGGCCATACCATTTCTGAACTCAGGCTACTGACACTTCATTATTATATACCGATCAGCTCCACTTACTATATAGGTGCACTTTGTAGTTCTACAGTTACAGACTGTAGTCCATCTGTTTCTCTGCATACTTTGTTAGCCCCCTTTTACCCTGTTCTTCAGTGGTCAGGACCCCCACGGACCCTCACAGAGCAGGTACTATTTGGGTGGTGGATCATTCTCAACACTGCAGTTGCTGCTGGAGTTCACAAGTAGACTATGCTTACTAGCTTTCCACTGTCGAGTTAATCTGATATGGCTCCTAATTCCCTATGTAGTGCATTACACAAGTAATGAAATTGACTGTTCAACCCAAATAATGCTAATTATGCAAAATTATTCAGTGATAGTGTTAAAAAGCTTCCTATAGATTTGTAATGCATTATTTGTGCGTAGAAGTCATTCTTTTGTGACCTAAGTAGTATAAATGGCACAAGGCGAATTTTAACAGAGATTATAATCTGTATCAGCCAGCAAGAGACTGTTGAATGGTTGGCAAAGTTAGAAACAGTGAACCTCACGTAGTAGCAGGCTGTCGTCATAAACATTCAATAAATTTAGCTATCATAAGCCCTATTCGGCATTAGTTTTACATGAAGAGGTGGGGTAATGTAATTTTTACTATCATTTCTCAGTGATTTTAGGCCCATCTGAATGTGTCATGTCTGTCATTTTTACCGACTGCATGCTCCTGCACCAGGAGCATTTTTTAAATTAAACCGATATGTAACGTAACGTATCATTCATACTGAGATTTCAGTCATAAACATCTGTGTCAGTCATGACCATCTGTGTCACAGGAGTGTTTGATTAGACTTGCCATCATGAGTGTAAATCATGCGGTTCACTGCAAGCTTTGTTATGATGACATCATTGAAGACTTTGCCTTAAGAAAATGTAAAAAAAGCTCAATTCTAAAGGTAAAAAATTCTATCACTTACATATTCAAGTAAGTAAATATAAGCGAAGAACTACTATGTAAGTCAAGTTTTGCTTAGGGTCTTGGTAAAGCTGGGCCCATGACGTAATTTGCTACACCAGTTAACTTACCTAGTTTAAGTTTTGTATACACTGGCTAGCTGCTAACACTAGCCGGTAGCTTATCTTGCTTATTATGCCTGACCAATCACAGTAGAGGAAAATTAAGCTGATCTCTCGAATGTCACTGTAATTTGTACTCTGAATGAAATTTAAATAATATTACTGATATTACTTTTTTGCCTTTCCTCTTCCAGTGAAAGCTAGAATTCTTTTGATACTAGGTCAGACTTTAATAACTGACAATGACAACACTCAGCTTAAGATGTTAAGAAGATACTGCAGTAAAATGATCACAACGTTAACTGTTGGAGTGACATTAACACACCATTTGTGGTCTGATTTCCCAAAACTATCATTGCCTTAGGCTCATTTTGAACCCTCTTGCTACAATTCCCAGTCATCATTATTCAGGAGAGGCTTTGGGCAAAGCAGCTTGCAGTAGTCATCTCTCTTCTCTTCTGTTGCGAAAGCCCCCGAGGCTGCAGTTCATGTCTCACTGATTAAAGATGATCTTCTCAGCCTGCCTCAGCTCATTACAGCATTATGGTAATGTCACAACAGTGCTGCAGAACCGCTACGCTACTGTCAGGAAACAGCTGCAGTGGCATTCCAGCACGTCAAGATTCAAGGAAGCAGTAGATACCTTAGTATGTATAGATTTATCATTGTAATCTTCTTCAAACAAGTGATTTAGAGCAACCCTACATCACAACACATCTGACTGGCTCAAATTCATTAACAAAGACAGACATAAAACGAACTTTTAGCAAAGTAATTAAGTTGGGTTGACAAACTTAATGAATAGTGGGATGTTGAGGAAGTTAAAATCTGGCACAAATGAAGTCACAAGGGACATCAGTCACACTGACTCTCATAGACATTACATACAAACTCAAGTACATACCAGCACACGTATATACACATAGTAACAACCACCTTGTACACCATAACAATGACCTAGCAACCATGTGGGATAACATAGTAACCATAGCGACTGTCTGGGATTTCATAGCAATGGCTAGTTAGGATGATGTAATGATAATGACAGCAAGCCTTATGTGTAACGTTACTCCAACATCATGACTTTACACCTTCGTGTTGAATCTTATCTGCACTGATTTCAGGGTTTAGCTAGACACATGCAGCTCTTTTACCGCCCTGTTGTGGCTCCACAGCAGAACTAGCTTTTAGGTAAAAATAAAATAATCCTCCTTTGCAGTAAAATAAAGCTCTGCTGATGGTTTTAACACAGTTTTAACAATAAATGGTCTTAACTGCTGGAGTTAATGTATAACTGCGAATAGACTTATTTGCATTTGTAATCACTCCAGCTGGTTGCCTGATATATTTAATCTGCAAAAAAACTGTCAAACACTAAAAAAAGTCACAAAGCTGAAATCAGCTTCTCATTTGCCAGCTCCTTGTTCGAATTTTCCTGTTCCGCCTTAAATGGTGCAACAATTACATTCTGGCACCATTTAAGGTGGAACTGGAAAATTTGAATAAGAAGCTGGCGAATGAGAAGCTGATTTCAGCCTCGTAAAATTATAAATGTTGAGAGACATTTAATAAAAAACAACTGTACTTTTGCCATAACAATCCTGTCAGGGGACGCAAGAAAAGCGTCTACAGCTGAGCTAAAGCTTAAAGTAGAGCAAAGTAAGTCTGTGTTGTTTTTGTGTTTTTTTCCTCATACTGAGACATATTTACAGCCAAGATAGTATAAGTTTACTTCAATAAAATGGACATAATGTTGTGGCTCCCAAGGTGGTTTGATTTTTGTTGAAAGGACAAAATGGCTCTTCTTAATATTTGGGTTGCCGACCCCTGAGCTACACTATAGATCTAACTACACAACCCTTAATGTTTGCATGTGGCCACTGCAACACTCATAGGTACAGCACCCTCCTCATATGTTTCAGCACATCTGTAAAAAGAATCTGCTGCCCCCCTGCCTGCCAGTGATGCAATTCAGAATATAAGCACTAATCTAGGATCAGGTTTACTGCTTTTGCTAAAGAGCCACATCTCTATGTGGTTACAAGCAAGACCAGATGTTCCAGAAACGGTTCTTGCAAGGCACCTTAGGCAGAGGTCTGCACTCCCGCCCTGCTGGACCCACGGGACCAACCACAACATCTTGCAGCGTGGGGCTAATTTTCAGTGTTTCAGGTAACCAGCCCAGGAGCAGGACAAAGCACATGTATAGAGAAATTCATCAAAGTCATGAATAGCCTAAAGAAAGAGGAGCGATCACTAAATCATATGTATAAACAATATAAACTCTATAAAAAGATAACAGTAAAACAATTCAAATGAATGAAGTTATTCTAAAGAGTTGAGAAGCAACCAATCACGTGAGCAACATGTAAATTCATGTAGCTCACTAAGAAGGCGGAGCCTTCAGTCTGACGGTCACAGCTGCCGAGCCCAACAAAATATCAAAAATAACTATCATTCTCGCGGGCAAAAAACACTTTTCGGTTGCAGGTGGGAGTAGGAAAAATTCAGATTGTCTGCAAAAGCAGGCTGGAGCGGGATGAAAACTTGTGGGAGCGGGTGGAAGTGGGACCAGTCCCACACAGACCTCTAGTACAAGGCACTGATGTAAGCTATTGATTCATTTGGCTTTGATCAGATATGAAAAGAGAAAAGTCAGTTGTTTGTGTTAAAAAATAGAAGAGAGAAAGTGTGAGTTTGTGTATGTGTTGGCTAGATGTCAGCCCAAGCTTTGATCCAAATGTCTTAACCACAACTATTAGCATGTATTAACACTGTAAGCATTGCTGATTTCTTGCCATATATTTCATCAGATGAAACCCAGAGTACAATAGACTCTACTGGCAAAGATCAAAGACTAATGAGAATTGTGGTCTGCAGGGCCGTGGCATGTTCAAGCACACACACACACACACACACGTGCATGGTTTATGTGAAGGGCAAGGACAGGTTGAGGTTTATAGGTCAGGTCCTGAAGCAGTAGGTTGTGCATGACTGTCTCACTCCACACACTAATGCTGGAGCAAGTGTTATAGTGTGTCAAACGGCATGCAACCTGTCCAGTAAGATCAAAGCGCCAGTGTGTCCAGCAGTGCAGGGGTCATTACAAGAGGAGAAACACAGCCTGAGGTGATGTTCGAGACCAAAGAGAAGACAACATGAAAGAAGAACATAGGAACAGAGAAAGGGAAGGATGTGACTTGCGTTCGGTCCCTCAGCACAGGAGTAAGATCAAGCTATGTCTGTATGTTCAACCACTGTGTTTCAATTTAAAGCCACTATATACTCATTTTCATGATTTTCACCTATTACCTATAGTTTTGGTGTTGTTTTTACTGTGAACTGGCAGAGAAAGAATGCTGTTAATCTTTTATATTGAGACATTTTTTAAAAATAACTTTTACTGCTGTTTTTATTTTTTTTTTTAATTTTGAGTTGGGGGGACTGAATTGGGCCAGGGTTAGCTATGTGTATACGTCAGCTACTCATGTTGTTCTCCTTAGCATACAGTGACCACTGTCCCACTGAGTCCAAAACAAAACTCTCAGCAATAGGTTATTTAGACTTTTTAAAATTTGTTAACAGTGCTTGACACGAAGGTTTTGTTACACCATTGTCTGTAACGTAGCGGTTAGCCAACTGTTGCAGGATGCAACTATTAGCGAATAACTTCATTTACCAGAGCACGATAGCTAGCGGTCCAGCTTAACTCACTGTAGGATTGAAATGATGTGTTAGCTTAGTATTATGTAAGCTGCCCCACAACATCAAGGCTCACAGTGTTTTCCTGCAGTTGTACATTACAGGAGTGGTGCTACACCTCCAAAAGTGGGGGAGGACAAAACTTGTTGTTTGGAAAAATACAGCTAGCTGAGTCACAGAATGCAACCGGCGCCTTTGACCGAGTAACTCAAACTACTTTTCATGTCATGCAATTAACATATCTCTAAACCTATTCATGAGAGTTTTGTAATATTGTATCTGTTAATTTAGTTCAATTGGTTTCACACCACAACAGCTAAAATGGACCAAATTACATATGGGGATGTTCGTTTATTGGTCAGAAACTTTGCAGGGATGCAATCATTCTGTTAATTTCACATGTACCACCTTGAAAATATGAAAATATGAAGAGAAAAAAGAAAACAGAGACGCTTAGCATCTGTGCCTATCACAAAACAAATCAATAATATTAAACTTGATATCTACTTCTTTATGATTGGTTTACTCATTTGAACTTAATCAATCTGGTCGCTGATGCTTGCCGATCCATAGGCCAAAATTAAAAGCGTATCTTTGCCATTATTGCATTGCTCATCTGCTGTTATTAACAGCAGCTAAATGTTAAAACAAGCAGATTATTAGGACAGTAAGCTGCTGATGTGCATTGAGAAAAGCAGCCTCTCATGTTGAATTCTCTCATTTGGTATGCATATCATAAAAATGCATTCCCACCAGCAGCGAACTCAAGTAGCGATCACTGGTTAACAGTTGAGTTGTTTGGTGCAGGCTTGAATATGGGTGGGGATTTGATGGATCCACACCAAACAAGGGAGGTGTGACAGTGACCTTAGTTCAGCAAGGTAGCAGAAAAATTAGTGAATTCAAACTGTGACCCAGTGAAGTCGGTTTTACCAGAGTAGTGAGTTGCAGCTCCTCTCACTGAACACAAATTCATGCAGGATTTACAGTTTGGCAAATCTCCCATCTCCCAGCCAAAATGGAAATTGTAATTTAATAATAATTAAAATGAGAATTTCTGTATGATGTAATTGTCTTAAACTCAATCAGAAAGTGGTGAGTCATCGCCCCAGTACTTTGTAAAAAGGGTGGGTCAAATGCCTGCTTTCCCCCTCCAATAAGAAACTTGTGTGACCTCACAGGAGCACAGTCCAGTAGTTAGTTAGCTAGCTATAGGTTATGAATATAATGTCCATGATCCTGTCATGAGATGAAAGCCTCTCAAGCATTAGCTGCAAAATGTAATTAGATCTCTAAAATGACCATTAGACAGCTTGTTCACCACTTTTTACTCAATATTCAGATCGTTCGAGAAGAGCTAAGTGGTCTGTTTTTCTGCGGGGGAGGCTCAAACGTGTAGGGCTGAACCTGAACCACACAGATTGGCGGTGTCGCTCCGCATTGCCACTGAAGCTCAGTTGTTTATTTTGCCAGAGAGATGCCAGTATCAATCATTTTGAGTTCTGACACACCCACACAGCTCTAAGCAGGCAGCAGCTTGGAATTTCAGGAGCATTTATCAACTAATACAGTGCATACATTTATGTATTTCTTGAATATCACACTGGTAAATGTTTTTTTTTCCATGGCATATCTTTACTATCAAAACAAATATTTAAACATTTGGAACTATGTCAAAAAGCCAAAAGCAATTGATCAGCCAAGACATGTTTGGTGTCTGAAGTTTGCTTATTTACTTCTGCACTGTACCTCTGAGGCTAATGGAGCCAACAAGAAAAAGAAGCTTATGCTATGCTTGACTGAAGCTTGTAACTTGTAATTTCCCATCTCCCACTAGGAAAAATCAAAGAAAACCACCCTCAAATGGGATGTGAGTTATCACTCATATCACTAGCTGGCTACAGTCGTATGCAAACATTTGGAAGCCCCAGTCAAATGACATGTTTTGTTGATTTTCAAAGTGACAATAAGTACACATCCTCTCCATGTTAACAATAAGCTCAGAACAATCCAAGGAAGGAACTAGGAAAAATCAAAGAAGCTTATGCTGTTTACTGTCGTTGACTTAGCCATCCTCTCTTAACAGGCAAAATGATCAATCTGACATAAAATATTAATGTATAAACGCTTACATTTAAAATGAACAAGTCATTAATATGACTCAAACTAAATAAATCAACAGAATTAAACCAAACCTGACTCAAATTAACCATGGCAATACTTTCTCAACCCTATCTATTGTCCCTGAATTAGTAATTATCAGTTAAGAGCCAAATTTCACAAGAATCTGAAATGAAATCTTTTAAAAATATAAGCATGACAGCCTGCTTTGTTTGACCTGACACTATAAATGGCAATGTGTAAACTGTAATTTAGATTCTTAATAAAGATACAGCAGCTCAGACTGCTGAACAGCTGTGTTTGTATGTAGATATCTATACAATTACTGACCAGCTCATTTCGAATGCAGTCAAACCCCATTATATCAGCATAGGACATTGTGATGTAGCACAGTTGGATTCTTCTGCTGATAGCGTGTTTTTTTTTTCTGTGGTCTTTGATCATCTGACTGAGGTTAAATGGAAACTGTCTATCTATATGCCTCTGCGATTATTTCCCCCAATTTAGTCTTCATAAAAAATCTTTTGCAGTAAAGATGTCGGCTTAGCATGCACACAAGGCTACAATCTGATGTGAGATATCCACTCAGTGGCCATTTTATTAGAAACACCTTGCTAATGTACGGTTAGAGACTGTAGCTCATCTGCTGATTCACAATTTGTGTTACTCATCCTTTAGCCCAGGGGAGCCCAAGGTCCTGGAGATCTACCACCCTACAGAGTGGTGCAGCTCCAATCCAGTTTCTGACCACATAGCCACTCATGGCTGTTTTTTTTTTGTTACAGTCTGTAAACCTATAAAGTGTACAAATATAGACTATAACATGTTATGTGGCTAGTAGGTGTTTCTAAAAAAGTGGTCAGTAAGTGGAAGTGCAAGGGGTTTCTAATAAAGTGGCCAGTGAGTGGAAGTACAAGGTAGATGTTGCTAATAAAGTGGCCAGTGAGTGGAAGTACAAGATAGGTGTTTCTAATAAAGTGGTCAGTGAGTGGAAGCACAAGGTAGGTGTTTCTAATAAAGTGGCCAGTGAGTGGATGTACAAGTTAGATGATTCTAATAAAGTGGCCAGTGAGTAAAAATAATATTATTTTAACATATTAATGCTTCAAAATGACAGATACTGGCGCATTAGAAAGAAATTACATGCATAGTTATGGGTTTTACTCCAATATGCAGAGAAAGCTCCTTTGAGTTTAACCCCATTGTCCACTTTGTGTGCCTGCATTCATATCTAGACACTGTGACCCACAAGCTACGCAAATCTGAGATCAGTTATAGCATTTTTTTATAATGGGTGAGATGAGGATTACAGGTGGAAAAGCTGGTCCTAGGTCAGTGTGAAACATTCACTTTGAGCTGGTTTCAGTGTAGCTAATCCTGTTTTAGTCCTCCAGAGAATGAGGAGCTCACCAGGAATCCAAGGCCTAGTTTAAATTTGCCTTTTCAGACCATTCTATTCCATTCAGCACTGTGGCTAATATTCAAAGGGTCATACAGTGGACTATAGGTATATGTTTGATATATTCTATAGGGCAAACCACAATAAGTGAGTCAAAAATCTAATTTACACCATGTTGCCCTTATCCCAAATGCAGTCAATCCAACAAGACATATTTGGTGTCCGAAGTTTGCTTCCTTAGTTTTGCACTGAAGCAATGAGGCTAATGTTGTTAACAAGTAATGGATGCTTGAAGACAGCAGTTTGTTCAATGTTTTCGCAATATTGACCTTTGCAATAGTGATATTGCAGAAAGCTGCAATCTAACAAAGATTTTTTTCATTGTACAGAACTGTGCAAAAGTCCTTCAGTTATCCTTCAGTTATTTAACTTCCAGTCAAAACAGGCTTTGAATACAAGTTACTACATTTTCAGCCTCAGGTAAAAAGAAACAATTTTTAACAGAAAATTACACATAGGCCTCAATAACTAAATACATTTTTTTCAGCATTTAGTGTCCACTCCTTGCCTTCATTTGCTATCAGGAGACTTGCTTTCAGTTTTTCAAAGAAATCTGCAGGGATATTTTTCCACACCATCAAAGTTCAGTCTTAGCACTTTGCATTTTCAGCTTCTCACAATCTGTTCTTGACAGCTACACATCCATTAGAAGGATGGACAGAAACACCTACAGATTTTTTTTTTTTTTTGTGTTGAGTGTTTTAATGTACTGGCCTGTGGGGTTAGTTGGAGTGGGGATTGTCACTGTGCAGTAGAAGTATGGGGCTTGTGGTGACCACCCCCTGTTTGGCTAAAATATTGCAAGAGCATGTCACAATCATGATAGGTGGCATTATGATTGCGTTATGGTTATTTTGTCCACATGGTGTAGGCTAAAAACCTCCATAGTCAGTGTCATGTGTTTATAAGAACATAAACTCCCTTTTATTACCCAGCCTAATATGTGGGCCAGTTCGATCATCCAGCTGACATTGTGAATGCTGTGTAAAGAATCAATTACAATATGTTCAAGGTACAAAATGGGGGAATGAACTGCAAATGCACTATAAGTGACATTACAAGCATGTATGCTGTTGTGTGTTTGACTTTTTTTTCCAAATTTGACAAAGGCGTGCAAAAGAGGGCTGCTTTAAAAACAATGTAAGCTGCAAAGCCAAATGTCAGTCAGTGAACCACAGGCCAGTTTGTTTTGACCATGCTTTTTGGACACTTTTGCTTTTTGGCATCATAGATTTATCAAGCAGTTCCTGTTTTTGAACAGTGATGAAACACTGAAGCTTACTACCGGATGGAATAGCCTCAGGTGACCTCACGCTTTCAAATTTCAAACACTCCAAAACTGGGTCATAGTGAAGGTTAGGCTTGTTTTCATTCACACAGAGTTCATGGTGCTGCTAGATTTTTGACAAATGTACAATGTGACAAACAAGGTTTGGAAGAGTTAGGGACAGATTTGCTAGTGTTTTGCACCACTGTAAGCGAGTAATATTGTTTTTTTTTCATTAGTCATTATTCTGACTTACTAAGTCAAAATATGAAAATAAGCATTATTTGACCTAATAAGCCAAAGTTTAAACCTGAAACAAAGAAGAATTAAAAAACTTTTTTCTTACATCTGAAGGAAATGGGCTTTCATACAAAAAGCATAACCACAAAGTTGCGCTTGTGTTTATATGCATGGAAGTCCTTAGTAGATAAGCAGCTAAGTTGGCCACCCCCACTAACACTGCTTCTCAGAGTAAATCTGCCCTTTATCTCTATACTGAATAAATTTCTCCACATGTCCAACACTGCAAAGTAACGTTCTAGCAATATTTCATTTACTAGCATTTAAGCGCTCTATTTAATCTATTTAATGTTTATCAGCTTTGCTTTCATTGGCAATAGACGTAAATATATTTCTGTCAATTTCTGTTTTGGACTGCGGCTTATCACTGAAAGACAGGCTATTTCATACACTCTGTCTCCAAGATGTCCGGTCATTTAATCTCTCCCACTGTGGGACATCCGCTTCAGAGCAGAAGCTCAAATGGAAATATACACTCTGATTTCATTAATGGCAACTGATGCTGGCTCAGGAGAGGAGGGATCAATGCCCAACATGACTTTGCCATTTCCATTCACTCATTCCAACAATTAGACTTCCTTCTTTCATTCAGATTCAGATTTCATAACATTACAGGGCAGTGAGAGGAGCTGTAAGGGTGAGATGAAATGAGAAACCTGAGAAAGACAGAGATAAAGTGAGAGAAACAGTGAATGTGCATTATTTGCAGGGTTGGGCTGTAACAGAATACAAGTATTGGGAATACGTATTCAGAATACAGAGGACTGTTGGACTGTATTCAGTCCACGTTTTTAAAGGCAGTCTTCAGAATACTGTTATCTTTTCAATTTTAAGAATACTTTTAGAACACTCACCTACTAAAATTAAAAAAATATATATACCATATTTAAAAAAAGACTATCACTGACTGTTTATTAACTATTTTTATATCTAAAAACTCTAAAAAAGAACTCAAAGGCTTCTTTACAAATACTGAAGTTCCTGCTAAATCCTGAGTAGACTGATAAATCAATGTGATGATCAGTTATTAATCTGTGTTACTGAGCTCTGCTAAAGCCTGAGTAGACTGATAAATCAATGTGATGATCAGTTATTAATCTCAGTGTTACTGAGCTCTGCTAAAGCCTGAGTAGACTGATAAATCAATGTGATGATCAGTTATTAATCTGTGTTACTGAGCTCTGCTAAAGCCTGAGTAGACTGATAAATCAATGTGATGATCAGTTATTAATCTCAGTGTTACTGAGCTCTGCTAAAGCCTGAGTAGACTGATAAATCAATGTGATGATCAGTTATTAATCTGTGTTACTGAGCTCTGCTAAAGCCTGAGTAGACTGATAAATCAATGTGATGATCAGTTATTAATCTCAGTGTTACTGAGCTCTGCTAAAGCCTGAGTAGATTGATAAATCAATGTGATCAGTTATTAATCTTAGTGTTACTGAGCTCTGCTAAAGCCTGAATAGACTGATAAATCAATGTGATCAGTTATTAATCTTAGTGTTACTGAGTTCTGCTAAATCCTGAGTAGACTGACAAATCAATGTAATCAGTTATTAATCTTAGTGTTACTGAGTTCTGCTAAAGCCTGAATAGACTGATAAATCAACATGATGAGTCAGATATTAATCTTAGTGTCACTAAACTCTTTTAAAGGATAATGGAACTGAAGTGAAAATCACCTAGCTGCCCACTTTAGAGTTAAATTTGCAAGATTTTGCTGCTGGCAAATTATTTGCTTAGTTTATGAAATGCCAGTGGGATTATGGGAGCAGCAGCGGGATTATGGGAGCAGTAGCAGGATTATGGGAGCAGCAGTGGACTGAAGCAGGCAATGAGAGTCAAAATAATGTTAGGAATTACGTAACTCATTTAAATAAGTGAATATTTCATGAAATATACTAACAGGAGAATTATAATTAGAGGAAAACTGTAAACCAGTAACAGTAAGGAACAGTGAATTGAATAAAAATTACAACCACCCCTGTGTCTTAAATAGAAGCCAGATAGAGTAGTGGATAACACAACATATTTTCAAATGGGAGATGGTGAGTTTGATGCCGTGCTCTAATTAGAACACTCCTATGCGCATGCTGCCCCCTTTCCCTAAACTAAAGCTTCTGAGCCAGCCAATCAAAAAAGAATTTCATTAGCTGGCAGATTGTAGTTCGAACTGTAGCCCGCAGGAAGGCAAATCTCCAGGACTGGGTTGGTCACCACTGGAATAGATGAATGTGGGGATAAAGGTAGTTTTACTGTAATGTGGCATAAGATGATTTCACTTGCTGAGATATCTTTTTTTAATATCTTTATGAATAGAACATTACTGTAATACTTTGTCTCTGTGTATTGATGCACAGGGTTAAAATCTCAAAGAATAACCAAGTAAATTTCTGTCTTTTACAGAGCAATCACACATTCTCTAAACAGCCTTTTATTCAATTATCACCTACCATCTGCAAATAGCATAGTATTATCACATCAAACCACAAGGCCAAAGATCTACAAACATCCAGTGAAAGACTCTGAAGTTTATCTAGAACACAAAGTCGACAAAATGTCACCTCCTCGCTGATCCATCTTGGGGTTAAGTGGTCCTCAGGTGCATGTGTACGTGTGTGTGTGTGTTTGCGTCTCACTTTGCAATGCCCCAGAGCTTTGCTCCTTTTCATCCGTCTCTGTCAGGCCTAATTATTCTTTCACACTTCCTTGTGTGCTGCGCAAACAGCGAAGCTAACATTTAGTCACAAAGAGAGATAAAGAGAGATCGGCTCTGTCCTCTGAGGGTCACCATGCTCTTCCAGCTCACACTGACCCCTCTGACCCCTGGCAGCTGCTGTGCCCTGTAGAGGTCATGTGACACCAGTTGTGTTCTGAGGCAGAGATTCACACCGCAGCTATGAACACTGGCCTATCTAAGTGCAGTCAGTCATGTCCTGAAGACTGTTTCATTTCTTGTGTAATATGAGGATCGCGGGAAATTATATGTGACTTTTTATGCTATTAACTAAAGCACAGCCCCTTTGTGCAAAGGCATGCTCATCAGTTTTGATAGCCAAGGCTAGCTATCCTGAAGCTAGCTTAACAGCCAAACAAATAACCTTATAGCCCCTAGCTTCAGTGTTCTCTACAAAGCCTCACCCCTAAAACACATGCTGCTTAGGCTAGAATTTCTGAATGCTGGTGCTAACTTGTCATAAATTGTCACAAATAGATGATGTAGACAAACACTGTCACAAGTAATTAGCCAGTTAACATTAGCTATTTAGCTAACTCTATATATATATATATATATATATATACACCCCAATGACGGCTGGCATAGGCTTCAGCACCCCAATGCGACCCAGAAAGATAAGCGATTTAGATGATGTATGTATGTATGTATGTATATATATATATATATATATATATATATATATATATATATATATATATATATATATACAATTAACATTTAAGTGCTGTATAATAATATGTGTGTTAGCCAGTATACATTGACACAGGTAGTTAGCTAGTTATGTCAACCCACAATTTTGCTTTGTTTGTTTCCTGTATATTACAACTATAACGGTGCATTCAACTGTATGTTCTCTGTAGAGAATGCATTAACTTATATTCACTTAAGAAATCACCAAAACATTCCCTTTGACCAGGGACACCCTGTTTTGTATACAGCATTTTCAGAAATTGCAACTGTCCGGTTTGTGTTTCTCCTTTTCGTCTGTAGCTGCTATAGCTACAATTACCTTCAGAACTCCTGAACAGTTCGAGCTTTGGCATTTCTACATGCATCAAGCCTTCTTCATCCAACACTCCCCCATTCCCCCCTTCCCCTGACACACACACACACACACACACACAGGGGAGGTGTGAGATGGCGTGGATGCTGTGGGCTGGTGGCTGTCAGTTCCAGAGCAGTTGACGGGCGGCCTGCGGTGCATGCGTACCACACTGAGCACACACTCAAACACACTGTCCCACTACATTTACTGCACACACAGATGAAGTGGCAGCTCAGTGGTTTACCATGCAGCACTCGCTGAGACTGAATAGAACAAACAGTTCAGAGAGAGAGAGAGACAGAGGGAGACCAGTCTGTGGGAGTCAGATAACTGACAAATTCAATCTATGAGGAGAATGAGTTCATATGTGTGTGTGTGTGTGTGTGTGTGTGTGTGTGTGTGTGTGTGTGTGTTTAGCTCTTTGTGGGAACCACCTGTCTCCGGAATGATGGAAAATATGTTGACGTTGTGGGGACAGTTGGCTGCAGGGGTAGATTTAGTGATTCTGGGGCTTTAGGCAAAAGACAGGAATGGACCCCCCTGCAGGCACATTTTTAAATGAGTTGTGGCTCATAATTTAAACTCATAATTTACTGTATTAATTTTTTATTTGCATTTATTTGCATTAGTTCTTTATCTAAGCAAAAAATGCTTACTGCCAATGCAAATAACTTTAAATTAGTGGTGTCAAAGCCATGAAGCATTAATGGTGCTATTTTTTTTATGCACATTTTCCTAGTTTGACCCTTTGAATCATCCATAGTTCCAGCCTGAAGCCCAGCTGATTGCACACACTGTTTTTTTTCCTTCTTACGCACACTGTTGCTATGTCTCTGTGGCTGTAGTCCTCTTGTTCAAATAGGGCTTTTAAATGCAAAGGTTCGTGATGACTGTCCTGATAAAATCAAAGTTGTTTCCAGCTACTGCCATGCTGTGAGTTTGTTTATTATCAAAGTACATTGAGTCTGAAGACTCAATCCACTAGATAAGCTCACCACTGATGCAGCAATATCAGTAATTTCAGTAACTTCAGCACCAGCTGACTATACTGGACAGACCTTGCAGGAGAGAAGCTAATAAAAGAAACAGCAAACTGGAAAGCTCCAGTTTTCCTCAAAACAAGACACGACCTTGAGGAGAATGAGTTTGTATGTGTGTGTGTTTAGCTCTTTGTGGGGACCACCTGTCTCCAGGATGATGGAAAATATGTTGACATTGTGAAGACAGTTGGCTGCAGGGGCGGATTTAGTGATTCTGGGGCTCTTGGCAAGAGACAGTAATGGGACCCCCTGGATGCACATTTTTAAATTAGATGAGGCTCTGGGCTCCTGAGTGGCTGTCTACACTGCAAAAAAATATATCTTGGCAAGTGAAATCATCTTAAATCCAGTTGATACATCTAATATTTCTCATTTTTACTTAAATAATAATTTGGTACAGGGTAACATAGACAAAAAGTAATGAGTAATAACACTGGAGCTATCTATACTAACAATGGCCCATATTTAGCAAACTTCTCACAGTGAGAATGCTGATCTGGGGTCAGCTTACAGCTTTTATACAGGGAGATTCACTCGAAAGAGGCCCCGAATATTCTGTAATAATTCCCACTAGGATGAAGCAATCTGAACAAAACAATGTGCAATGTGCTCCTCAGTATATGGAGCTTCGACCAAGCCTGGATGCCCCTATGTCGGAGTGATGAGGTAGGCGCCGGACAGCCGTTGGCACGTTTAACCTCTCTAATGCTTGCTGATACGTTCAGGAACATGGAGCATCGCGTCGAAATGCGTCTGGCAGAAAACGGAGATCACTTCCAGCATCGCATGTTATGCAATCGATTACACATACGTCAAGTTATGTAGCGTATTTTTTTGGTTCAGATTGCTTCATCCTAACGGGAGTCACAGCAGAATATTCGGGGCCTCCGAATCTCCCTGCATAACAATGAATAGAATCACATGAACTGATTAAACCTGATCCCAGATCAGTGTTATGTCTTTTAAATGCTTAATAAATATGGGCCATTAAACTGAGCCTGTGCAGCACATTGTGAGTACAACCCCATTGTAGTCACGATGTGCTGCACAGGTTAAAAGAAGAGGTGATGAAACACAGTGGTAAACATGCCCCTGTCCCAACTATTTTGAACCCTGTTGTTGGCATCAAATTCAAAATGTTTCAAAAAACAATAAAATGTATCAGTTTCAACACTTGATTTGTTGTCTTTGTACTATTGTCAATCACATATAGGATTTAAATGGTTTGCACATCATTGCATTTTGTTTTTATTTACATTTTGCACAGCGTCCCAACTTTTTTGGAAATGGGGCTGTAAATAAATGAAATTAGCTTTGGATGTATAACAACAAACAGCAAATATGCAGCTTTCTTCATATCAACATAGATGTACTTGTTCACCTATGAAGACAAAAATCCAGCTCACTGCTAAAATCATATACAACAGTTATAGAAAGAAAAAAAATGCATAGTGCAAAAACTGGACCTCCAAAACTTATGGCTACTGTGTAAAATAACAATCCATTGTCCAGTGACTGAAGTCAATGGGCAGGTGCTGAAGTAACTGCCTGCGGTCTTCTATTATGAGATCAAGTCAACAGGTTTTCTGTTTTGTTCCAGTTACAGGAAAATGTGTTGAAATTATTATCTATGGTAACTGACTGTATAGCACAGATGCAGCAGGTGGATATTAGGATGAAAAATTCTGGACTACTGATTTAAGCTTAGATGTAGCATGGAAGCATTTAGATAGTCATGCAGGAAACAGTGGAAACACTTCACAAAGCCAGGAATACAAATGCATGTGTGTCCAGACTGTGTGCTTGATTAAACAGTGTGCTCCCAGAGAAACACACTAAACTACAGTGCTGTGCAAAATCTTATGCCAGCTGAGAACAGGGTTTGAACTTGTAGCCTCTTTCTGCATGCCGCCTGTGGCCGGTCCACGGTGAAATGGAAATCAACTGTTTTTATAAATACTGGACAGAGCTCGCAGTAGAGAAACTAACAAAAGCAAGAGCAAAGTGGACAGCTCCAGTTTCCCTCAAAACAAGACATAATGTAGCAGGATATGAGAGAGAGGCTACACCTCTCTCATGTTCACCCTGCATTCATGCTGACAAAGCCGACTTATTGTTTATTATCTTCTTATTATTATTATTCTTTGCCTTTTTCTGGGCTATTTCCATGAGTGGCAGTTTTCAAGTTAGACCCACTAAACTTTGCAGGATCTTAGAACCTCTATGGGAAATACCTTGTGCTTTTCAGACCGAATGCATATATAGTTTTTGTACAATGTTCATTTGTCACAAAGGACATTTCTCACACTGCCCTTCATAGACATTATTCACATACTCACATACGTACTAGCACACACATACTAGCAACCTTCTGGGATGCCATAGATACAGCCTTACCAACCACCTAGCAACCTGCTGGAACAATTACTTATTGTAAATTTACAGTACTTTACTAGCAACCACATGGAAAACCAAAGCCCACGGCCTAGCGACATTTTACCGACCACCTGGGATCCCATAGCAATGACCTAGCAAAATGTTAGCAACCATCTGGGAAGGCATAGCAATGGCCTAGCAACACTTTAGGAAGCACCTGGGATACAATAGCAAATTTTCTCAAGTGGCATAAGACTTGCACAGAATTTAATCATAAGGGAATAATTCAAACACATATAAAAAGCTGCAGAGCGGGGAAATAACCAAATCGAGATGTAACAGTGCTGTCTATTTCAGTGCTGTAGAGGGTAATAATAACTAACTGCTCTTTTCATGCACACTGCCAATACCTCTTTCTGCTGGCTTTCTGCAGTGACTGTAGAAAAATCTAAAAGACTGCTGAGTGTTTCTCCAAACCACCTACTGTGCAATCAATGAGCGGCACACTCCAACTCACACACACAAAGCACAAATTAAACCCAGCATCTGCTTCTGCCACACACAAGCCATTAAAACAGATGAAACCCCGCTAGGTAGAGAAAATTACGTTCTGATTGAGACCTTATTCCACAGCTTTAACATAAAAAAAGGCTTTTATGTTTAAAAGACACACCTACACAAACACATGTTTAACCCAGTGCTACTGATATATAATGTGTATTATAGTGAAAATAGGATATGTGAGGCAACAAAATTGCAGCCCAGGCATCAAGCATCAATTACTGTGAATTTGGGGGGGAGGGGGGGTGTGGAGGATATAACTTCCCAAAGTTACCAAAGATGCAAAACTGCCATAAAGTACAAGCTATTCATTTGTCAGTGATAGCAAAAAAAAGGAAAATGTGTGTTTATCAGAAAATTACCCAAAAGCCTCCCACACAAAGTGTAATATCAAATCCATCAGTAATTAATTTGTTCACGCTTTACTTTTGCACACCCTGCTGCCACTAATGTTTTCAGCTAAGGGGAGAGAGAGAGAGAATAACAGACCCACTGTTATCTACAATGCATGTAAGACTACGCTACACCTCTGGCAATCGCTAGAGAGTCTGGTAAGTTCAATATGGCCAAGAATCACCTAATTCGACTAGAAGCAGCAATTTGCAAATCAACTACTCGCAGACCGATATTTCTGCTTGTCGCGCAGGTACTACAACAAAACTGACCCACAGGACACAATGTCGCATATAGTGGCTCCGATCAGGGGGGTAGCCATGGGTAGGCTTGCCTGCCCAGATTGATCACAGGCCTATCCAATCAAATGAGGAAAGAATATTTGTTAAGCCAAGATGTTTTCTGTGAGTGCTGTCATTTTATTATAACCAATCAAATTATTACACTCTCAGCCAAGCTCTGCCTACTTATCTCAGCCCTCCAATCACCGCTAAGCAACATCTGCTATCTGTCATTGCTTCAAGCCTTCAGTTCATTATCAGGACACCAGGCTTTTAATTTGAAGCTCCAGTTGTGGTTAAAGGGGGCATTTAAAAGTAGGATTCCGTCCCATAGAGTATGTTATTTTCTACCCACAAAGGCAAAAAAATTTGAAATGTTAAAAGTTTTTTAGTGAATTTGGTACTTACAGTGCATCACTACTACAAAGGCTGAAAAGAGCTTTGTGAAAATGTTAAAGCAAACATCTAACATTACTTTAATGCATCAAGTCATCAAAGGTAAGACATAAATGGACCATAAACATTTAATGCCTGCTGTGGCAGTACGCTTTAGCCTAGGATTAGGTTTTGCTGTGTTTTATTCCCTCAACTTTGTACATCTCAACTATCTAATTTTAACATTGTCTTCATTGGGCAAACTTGCCTGTGATGAACTTAGGCTTTATAGTGTAGGGTGTTGAAGTGTTGTGTTTTTGTGAATCCAGAAGTCTACTCGATTGTTATTGTTTTGTAGCAACATAGAGTGGAAGCGGTATAACATGTAGGATGGCTGCACTGCTGTTAGGAACAGGCTATAGCCTGACGTAATGACATTGCAGAGCATTAGCGCATTTGGAAATTGTATCTACCAAGTTGGCCCACCCACTTTTTCACAAGGCTACCCAAAAATGTATTTCTGCCTGCACTACTGGCTCAACTAACTTGACATTGTTGTGAATTTTGAAAACTTTTTCAATCCAGTAATTACTCCTTGCTCTGAGAGGCTTGCTTTACTTCGACTACTCTTTACTTTTGGGCACTGTAATGCTATTTTAATTCTGCCATCCGTCCAATCTTAAAACCAATGAGTTACACTTATGTCATCCCAACAAAAGGTGTTCTCACCTAAGCTGCCTTCAAATTTCTTTCTCATGTGCATTTACAATGGCTAAAGGAGATATTTCTGAGTAGAAAGGACAATCCACTTGCATAAGGAAGAAGAGAGTTAAAAGAAAATTAGTGAATTAAAATGGAGTTTGGAAACCTGGGGTCCAAAACATTACTACCTCTAGCAACTGTGCAAGACCTGGTACAAACCAAAAACTGTCCCCTCAGATATACAGTACTTTCATCTTTGAGAGAGAGGAAAAAAATCAAGCTCCACTCGTACTTCAGATCTGAAAAAAACACAGGTGTTCCTGTCTATCCTTCCACTGTGAGAAGACAACTCAACACTATGGGTGTGAAAAGATGTGTAGCTGTTAAGAAGCCCTTACTGAGAAAAGAAAATAGATAAAAAAGAACATTTGCAAACCAAACCTGGACATCTGAGATGTGGAGTAAGGTCTTATTGCGAAAGCAGAAAATGCAACCAACTTCTAAGACTGAACTTTGGAGGTGTGAAAAAACGTCCCTGCAGATTTCTTTAGAAGGTGTAATACAGGCAAAGGGTGGACACTGAACAAATTATATTACGTTTTTATTTTTTTCTATCTACATATGAAAAGAGTTAGATAAAACTAAATAAAATGTAGAGGTATAACCAGAGGAGCTGGAGGCTGAACAGCAGCAATCAGAAAGCTAAAACACTCCTCATCATTGGCATCTCTCTCTCTCTCTCTCTCTCTCTCTCTCTCTCTGCGCTCAGCATGAGTTAATAGAGAAAAGGTCTTGGCACACTGTGTCTACAACACATTGATGGCACTGATTCTGAATGACAGTAGAGAGAGAGAGAGAGAGAGAGAGAGATAGAGAGAGAGAGAGAGAGAGAGAGAGAGAGAGAAAGAGAGAGAGAGAGAGAGAGAGAGAGACTAATGATGGCTGGATGATGAAGCATGGCAGGAGCTCATTTTTGATGGCTCATTCAACTACAATGAAAACACTGATGAGTGTGTGTGTGTGTGTGTGTGTGTGTGTGTGTGTATAAGTGAAGGCATACACTAGAGTACCCTAGAGTAATGGGTTGTATGCAAAAGTGTGTGTGTAAGAGAGAGAGAGAGAGAGAGAGAGAGAGAGAGAAAAAGGTAGCAAGAGTGAGAAGTTGGAAGAGGTAGGGAGAGAAAGAGCAAGAGAAAACAAGAGAGAGAGAGAGGTAGGATGAGGCAGGGAGAAAACAGAAGGAGAGAGAGAAAGAGAGAGTAAAATTTGTGATAGTGTAATTGCACCTCTTGTGTTGTATGGAAGTGAGGTATGGGGTCCATTCAGTAAGCACAACTACACTAGATGGGACAAGCATCCCTGCATGCAGAAGTATATTAAAAGTTCAATGAAAAATACCAACAAATGCATGTAGGGCAGAATTAGGCCCATTTCAATTGATTACACCCATTCAGAAAAGATCTTTAACATTTTGGCTGCATTTAAAAGCTGCCTTAGTTCAGCACTGCTGACCAAAGTCCAATCAGAGTAAACCAAATAGAGTAAAAACAGAACACGGTGACAGTGAAACCAAAATTCAATCTGAACTTCAGAGCTATCAGGCCCTAAACAGTAGAGAGTATGAAATAGCAGAGAGAGTATGTCTTCACCATCAGTGATCCACAGCAGAGACAGATCCTGACCAAGTACCTGACCACAGTCTGGCCATAGAAACGGGCAGATATCAAAAATCCTGGCTGCCCAGAGGGAGAAGACCATGTGGTCACTGTGAGAGTGGTGGGGTCGAGACAGAGCTGGACTTCCTACCACACTGTAAAAAAATCAAACTGGCACAAGAAAATTTCACAACAAAATTGAAAAACTTTCTTCCAAATTTTGAAATTCTAACACTGAAAAATTAAAGGGAAATTGAAGGGAACACAACATCTCTCACCGCAAAATACGTGGTAACATGCCACCACCTGAGGGACAGTGAGTAACGCCCTAAGCACCCCGACCCCACTGACCCCTTACCAAACCTCTCACTGTAAATAAGTTAAATACATATTGTCTATTTTCTAATTATTTAATATATGTTGTCTTATTTATTTATTTACTTTATTTCTTTTTTACTGTTATTTTATTATAATTAAATAATACTATTGTTATAACTGTCAGAAATTCCATATTTGATTTTAGTTCAACAAAGTATGTCCAGCTTTGAAGTTTATATGCTTTGGCAACATTATTCTTAAGACAGTCATGACAATAAAGCTTTACTGAATTTGAGAGAAAACAGAGAGAGGTAGGGAGAGGCAGGGAGAAAACAGAACGAGAGAGAGGAGAGGAAAGAGAGAGAAAGAGAGAGAAAACAGAGAGAGGTAGGAAGAGACAGGGAAAAAACTGAAGGAGAGAGAGGAGGACAAGGAGAGACAGGGGTAGAGGGAGGGAAAGTGAGAAAGAGAGGGGTAGGAGGAGGGAGAGAGGGAGAGAGAGCATGAGAGAGTGAGGAAAACAGAGAGGTAGGAAGAGACAGAGAAAAAACTGAAGTAGAGAGAGGAGGACAAGGAGGGAGAGAGGTAGAGGGAGGGAAAGTGAGAAAAAGAGAGGTAGAGGCAGGGAGAGAGGGAGAATGAGAACGAGAGAGAGGGAGGGAGAGAGGTACGGGCAGGTAGAGACAGGGGGAGAGAGAGAATGAGAGAGCGAGAGAAAGACGGAGGGAGAGAGGTAGAGGCAGGGAGAGAGAGAGACAGTGAGAGAGAAAACAAGAGAAAGTGAAGGAGAGAGGTACAGGCAGGTAGAA
The DNA here is from genome assembly GCF_904425465.1 of Colossoma macropomum. Lineage (NCBI taxonomy): Eukaryota > Metazoa > Chordata > Actinopteri > Characiformes > Serrasalmidae > Colossoma > Colossoma macropomum. The sequence continues at coordinate 624,773 of NW_023495014.1, forward strand.
AGAGGGGAGAGAGAGGATGAGAGAGCGAGAGAAAGATGGAGGGAGAGAGGTAAAGGCAGGGAGAGAGAGAGAGAATGAGAGAAAGGGAGGGAGAGAGGTACAGGCAGGTAGAGAGGGGGAGAGGGAGAATGAGAGAGCGAGAGAAAGACGGAGGGAGAGAGTTAGAGGCAGGGAGAGAGAGAGAACAAAAGAAAGGAAGAGAGAGAGGGAGAGAGGGAGAATGAGAGAAAGGGAGGGAGAGAGGTACAGGCAGGTAGAGACAGGGGAGAGGGAGAATGAGAGAGTGAGAGAAAGACAGAGGGAGAGAGGTAGAGGCAGGGAGAGAGAGAGTGAAAAGAGAAAGTGAGGGAGAGAGGTACAGGCAGGTAGAAAGAGGGGAGAGAGAGGATGAGAGAGCGAGAGAAAGACGGAGGGAGAGAGGTAGAGGCAGGGAGAGAGAGAGAGAAAGTGAGGGAGAGAGGTCCAGGCAGGTAGAAAGAGGGGAGAGAGAGGATGAGAGAGCGAGAGAAAGACGGAGGGAGAGAGGTAGAGGCAGGGAGAGAGAGACAGAGAGAGGGAGAGAGAGAAAGGGAGAGAGAGGTACATGCAGGTAGAGAGGGGGGAGAGAGAGAATGAGAGAGCATGAGAAAGACAGAGGGAGAGAGGTAGAGGCAGGGGGAGAGAGAGAGAGAGAGAATGAGAGAAAGGGGGGGAGAGAGAATGAGAGAAAGGGAGGGAGAGAGGTACAGGCAGGTAGAGAGGGGGGAGAGCGAGAATGAGATAGCGAGAGCAAGATGGAAGGAGAAAGGTAGAGGCAGGGAGAGAGAGAGAGAACAAAGAAAGGGAGAGAGAGGGAGAGAGGGATAATGAGAGAAAGGGAGGGAGAGAGGTCCAGGCAGGTAGACAGAGGGGGAGAGAGAGAGAATGAGAGAGCGAGAGAAAGACGGAGGAAGAGAGAGGGGGAGAGGGAGAATGAGAGAGCGAGAGAAAGACGGAGGGAGAGAGGTAGAGGCAGGGAGAGAGGGGGAGAGGGAGAATGAGAGAGCGAGAGCAAGAAGGAGGGAAAGAGGTAGAGGCAGAGAGAAAGAGAACGAGAGAAAGGGAGGGAGAGAGGTGCAGGCAGGTAGAAACAGGGGGAGAGGGGGAATGAGAGAGTGAGAGAAAAATGGTGGGATAGAGGTAGAGGCAGGGAGAGAGAGAGAGAGAGAATGAGAACAAGAGAAAGAGCGAGAGAGAGGTCCAGGCAGGTAGAGAGAGGGGGAGAGATAGAGAATGAGATAGCGACAGAAAGAGAGAGGTAGAGGCAGAGAGAAAGAAGGAAGGAAAGAGGTAGAGGCAGGAAGAGAGAAAATGAGACAGACAGAAAAAGGTGAGGATGAGACAGAAAAAACAAGAGAAGGGTAGGAAGAGAGAGAGGGAGAGAAAAAGACAGAAAACAAGAGAGAGGACGAGAGAAAGAGAGAAAATAAGAGAGACACAGAAAGAGAAGAAGGAAGAGAGAAAATGAGACACAGTGACAGGAAGAGAAAGAGAGAGAAGAAACAGGAGGGAGAGAGAAAGCGAGTGAAAGACAGGGTTAAAAGACAACACGAGAGAGAAAGAGAGAAAGTGAGAGAAAAAAATGAAACAGAAAGATAAAATGAGAGAAAGACAGAAAAAACTAGGGAGAGAGTAAACGACAGGGAGAGAAAAAGGAGAAAACAAAACAAGCAAGAGGAAGAGAGAAAAAAACAAGGAGTGTGTGTGTGTGAGAGAGAGAGAGAGAGAGAGAGAGAGAGAGATAGAGAGAGAGAGAGAAAGATTACATATTACATCCAAGAAAAAGTTATGTTGATCAAAACTGTCAAACATAATGACATAACTGACTTAATAATTCCTCTTCTTGTTCCGTTCTGATGGTTTGCAGCGCGGTGCCATGTTCAATCAGCTCCATTTGAACCGTATGCATATGTGCGTCTCACTTACTGCCAGAAAATTAGCAGAGCGGGCGACGACGGTGCAATTAAAGTGACAAATTGGCTCAAGCATTATGCATTAAGACTCCTCTCTGAGTGTTCGTCTGATTCCTCTGACACAGCACACCCTCATCAGCTCGCTGATAGTTTACGCTTAACCGAGCACTCAGGCTAATTGCCCACTGGCACTTATTTAATTCAATTACTTCTGCTGCAAAAGTAAGTTAATGCAGGAGAAAAGTGTTTACAGTCCAAACTTCTACTCTCACTGGCCATTTTAGTCCAGTTTGATGATGTACAATTAGAGACTGTAGTCCATCTGTTGCTATGCCCATGTTAGCCAGCCTATAGCCGTTCATCAGTGGGCAGTTTTTGACCATAAAACTGCTCTTGGCTGAATATTTTTGGCATTTTATTCTAGGCATTGCACAGACATGTCTAGTAGTTAGCCACAAATCTACAAAAGAGAAGATCTATCGGCTAGTTGTGGACTATGTCTGTTTTTAGTAATGACATAAGCCACTTCGAAAAAAGTACGAGGGACCAGAAAGAAGGTTTTCTAGTCCAGCTAGAACAGGCATGTCAAACTGGGGACTTTCCAGAACAAAGTGCTGGAGAGATTAGCATTTACCCTCATCTAACGCTCTGAATTCAGTTCATGAAGGCCTTGATAATTAGCTGATGCGTTGAATCAGGTGTGTTTAATGAGGTAGCACGTTGAAATCTGCAGTGTTTTGGCCCATCAGAACTGGAGCTTGACACATGCGAGCAAGAGAGTCTGGTAGGTTTTGTTGCTCAACATGGCCAAGAACCACCTACTTTGACTAGAAGGGGAAACTTGACTGACATGCAAACTGACCAATCAGAGACTGCTGCCTTTGTTTCTTGTGTAGAGTGACTGTCACAGTAGTGCTACAACAAAAACAGACCCACAGGAAACAAAGTAGTACACGGGATGAATAATAAATGTTTCCTGGATAACTTGTAAAGGCAGGATGTGAATTAGCAAACCTTTTTCAATACAGCAACTCTGAAAGCCTCACTATTATCGTGGTGTGCAGAGCGGGCAGCGGCTTGCTACTGGTGACTAGCTAGCATTTAGCTTGATAAACAGAAGTTTGTTTCTCATCTGACTGGATAATGGTGCACAGAAGCACAGATAGCCATAAGAAACCACACAAGATTCTGATGTGAGGTATAATCTTAAAGTATAATATACACCAATCAGCCATAGCATTAAAATCTTCTCGTTGTATTGACACATTGTCCATTTTATCAACTCCACTTACCATATAGGTCCACTTTATAGTTCTACAGTTACAGACTGTAGTCCATCTGTTTCTCTATGTACTTTGTTAGCCTTCTTTTACCCTGTTCCTCAGTGGTCAGGGCCCTTACAGGACCACCACAGAGCAGGTATTGTTTGGGTGGTGGGTCATTCTCAGCACTGCAGTGACAAGGAACCTTTCATGTATTTAATTTCAAGTCAAAAAGGCCATTAAGTATCAACCTTTTTTCAGGAAAAAAATCTATTTAAAGGTGGAGTCAGCGATACTGGAGAACTGATATTCGAACTTACCAGCAAAACACATACACACCTCCCTTCAGTGCTCCTTCAGAAGCTCCGTCCCCAAATTCATGGATGTGTAATGACACTGGGCTAGCAAACTTGTTTTCTTAGATCTTTGTGTCCATAAAACCCTTTGCAAACGTTGTATGGACAAATAACATGATATAACATTAGAGGAAAGAACAATACAGCAAGTTATGTAACTAATGTTAGCTAGGTTGTGAGTTAGCAAACTGTCGCTACAAGCTAACCAGTTGTGGTTAGCTTTCACAAACCTTAGCAAATGGAGCAAAACAGTACTGACCTATTGGTTCTATGAAACATCAAAATAAGTTCATATTACCTACCAGTCAAGCAGAAACAGAACAACTTCCTCATCCCTTTTTATGCCTTTCAACTCTCGATGAAGCTGAAGTTCTCATTCGCCAGCTTCTTGTTCAAATTTTCCCATTAAATGGTGCAGCTGTAACATTCAGAGTGTAACTGCTGCACCATTTAAGGTGGAATGGGACAACAAAAAGCTGGCGAATAGGAAGCCAGCTTCAGCCTCGTCAGCTCTCTGAGGTTTCTCCACCACTGAAATGCCCTTGCTTGACCTAAGAACGTCTTTCTCAATCTTTGTTCTTCAGATCTTCTTCTTTTTGGCTGTTTCTCGGTCATTACTCCTACTTGACCATGTATGGAAAATTTAGCATGTGCCCAATATACAGTCTATTTTCTGCTTCATGATTCAAGTAATTCTAAACATGTTCAATGATGTTGAGGTCTGGACTTTGAGGTGGTCAGGCCATTGTTCTGAGAACACCAGCAGCTTTTTTGTTTGATTTGAAAATGTTCTTCTTTTCGGTCTATTCCATTTTTCTCTTGACAGCTACACATCCTTTCAAGCCCACGATGTTGAGTTGTCTTCTCACAGTGGCGGAATGAACAAAAGCACCCTTTGGAATTTTTCAGATCTGAAGCAAGAGTGGAGCTAGATTTTCTCCTCTCTCTTATAGATGAGTTCTTTAAGTACTGTTTATCTGACGATTTTGGTGGTCTATCAGGTCTTGCATGGTTGTTGGGAGTCCTGTATTCTGCTCAGAAAGATCTCCAGGCAAATGAATAACTTGTACAACTTGGCAGCTTCGACTGTAAATTCAATAAATGAAGTGTGAAGTGTGATTGTTTCCAATAAAGTGCAAAGAGAGTGTAAATCGTCAACATCGTGCTATAGTATGACTCACATTAGTCTTTGTGTAGAAGATACTGTATTTGCATAAGAGGAGGGTTAATGGGCAGTAAGCTACACCAATAAACTTTTCTTCTATGCATTCAAAGACTGAATGAAATGAATGAATAAAAGGCCTGAATGGAAGTGAAATCTCTCATTGGCGGATATTACAAATGACCCATTTAAAGTCTGAGACAGAAACAGTCCTAATGAAGAACTAAGGAAAAACAATAGCTGCGTTTGTGTATGTGTGGGTGTGTGTATGAGCATGTGCCAGGGGACGTAGGCAGAGCGGAGAGAGACCAGGCCTGTGCAACTGGCACTGTGTGTGTGTGAATAGCTGAATGGAAGCAGTGGGCAGCTAGAGCAGGATTTGTCCATGTGTTCGAGAGAGATTAGTGCAGAGTAAGTTTGTACATGGCACCATTTTACAGAAATTAGGAACACTGAATAGTTATTCCTCACGTGATCACATGCTTTCACACACAGAGGGAAAAACAGCTCATGGGCTCAAACACCACAAACCAAAATCAGCAGCAAGTCACATTTTATCCCGTTTTTTCTGTGCTTACAAATAAAACTCTGTCTTCTTAGTTTTCTCCCAAATAAAAGTCTCGTCTATACTAGTGCACACAAATTAGCATCTTTAAATGGGTTTCAAAATGTTTCTTGTCTACATTTTGTCCACACTGAAATGTGTCAGATAGCAAAATTTATCTAGCCACATCTTGTGTTTGTTCAGGCCCAGTATATGCCTGGGTCCTCGGCCCAGATCTGGCCCACAGACTGGAAAGTAAGCAGAACTAATGGATGTGGCCTAAATCTGGCCCAACTACATTGTTGGTTCACAAAATTCTTGCCAGAATTGGCACACAAATATAGATACAAGGCAAAAAAATATGAAGTTGTCCAGGATCTGCATACCTAACATCTGCCCGGTAGTCAGTCAACACTCGCATATAAAAGCCAGAATTGTCCCAGAACTGTCTGCGTTCTGGGGTTAAGATGAGCAGAGTTTGCTAATAATGAAATACATGTAATGTCGTTGTGCAATCAGGGTACCAAAAAAAGGAACTGCATTACAGTTACAGAAAAAGGCCAGGAATTTCCTTTCCTATGGTACTTTCCACGACATGAACCTTTACTTTGTAAGTAACCTTCGTTTATTCTTTAATTTCACCATTATGATAATGCTAGTTTCAATTAGTAACTTGAATTTGCAATGCTATGTTAGCACCAAGTATATATTCACCTTCTTACACTTGGTTTACAGAAAAACCTTCAGTAAGTGCCACAAATTCAAGCCTATCTTTACTGTTAAATGTCAAGTCGCTTTAGCAAGAAATATGAATATACATCACTTTGGAGATTAACAATGTTGAAATTCTTCATGTCGTCAACTATGTAGTTGCTAGAGCTAATAGCTCCCCCTTGTGGAATGCTTTACGCAAACACATTTTAGACATATGGGATTTAACATACTACCAGCTCACCTACAGAATGACACACAAATTGTGCACATCTTGTTTGCTAATTCCAGTTTGCTTAGTTGTTCTGCCATTACTGTCTACTGAAAAGCTTGCTTAGTGGCAACGGCAAGTTCAGAATTTGATGTCTTACTCTTCTTCAGAATCTGACCAAACAACTTGCTATCTATGGGCTAAAGTAGAACCTTAAGCCTATTTGAGCTGGATTAGTTTTACCAGAGGAATTCTGATAATGTAATGTGTGATTTGATTGGCCGATTCATACAGGATAAAGGATCTGTGTAATTTCCCCACATGACCCCAAATAGCTTAGATCGAAACATCATCATGCTGACATTTACCTCACCATTACCATTACCAGTATGTGACATTATTATTACATTACTGTGTTGTTGATTCCAACAGGACTACTACTCAGAGCTCAGAGCTCTGTGAATTATAAAAGATAATTCACTCTGGAATTATTACTTAGCAAGCTGCAGATATAGTAGATTCATATAGGATTAAAATTACAGATCTCGTTGGTAATCAGTCAAATTACAGAACCTCCAGTAGAATCCTTCTCAACCAATCAGACTGTGCCATCAGAGCTAACTGTGGTATAAAAGTGCAGGAATGCTGAGTGTATGTTGTACACGTCCATGTTCAACTGTAAAACAGTGGGCAATCAATTCGCCCCTCCGTTGATGTCCTAAAGGTCAGATGACATGAATCAGGGGCCAATCAGAAGACAATAGACAGGTTCTGAACAATATATGGTGTTCAGTGGTCAAAAACACCATTTCAAAACAGAGATTTCCAAATGTATCTGTATTAGTGTGGAGAAGGGCAGTGCTAAGAAGAAAAAAGCCACAAAAGCGTTTCTTTTGTGTGTGGGTGGGCATGTGCTCTCGCAGTCTTTCTCAGCCTCATTCTTCTTCTCTTTGATCCTCTTTCCCTCCCTTTCCTTATCTCTTCCCGCCCTCCCTCTCTCTCTCTCTCTCTCTCTCTCTCTCTCTCTCTCTCTCTCTCTCTCTCTCTCTCTCTGATTTGCTGCAGTAGTGTGCAGTATGTAGGGCAGTAGAGCAGGCACTTTGCTGACACAGTGTGAAGAGGAGCTGGTGTTTAAACAAACAGTCCTCCATATGACACTAATACGAGAGAGAGAGAGAGAGAGAGAGAGAGAGAGAGAGAGAAAGGGAGGCAGAAAGAGAGATACAGAGGGAGACAGATGTGAAGCAGGTGGAGAGAGAAAGAAAAAGAAGAAAAGAGAGAGAAGTGGGCTAGAGATGGGGAGAGAGAGAGAGGCAGGGAGGGATAGAGTGAGACAAGGAGTGAGAGCGTGAAAAAACAGGGAGAACGAATCAGGGAGAACAAGTGATGGAGAGAAAGAAGAAGAAAGAGCGAGAAAGTAAGAATGAATGAAAGAAAGAGGCAGATAGAAAGGCAAAAGAGTCTCAGAAAATGAGATGGACAGAAAGAGAATGCGCAACAGAAAGACAGAAAGAGACAGGCGAGAGAGAAAGAAAGGAGACAAAATAAAGATGGAGAGATAGAAAAAAAAGAAAGAGATGTGGAGGGAGAGAGAGAAGAGGACTAGAAAGAAAGAAAGAAAGAAACAAAGAAACAAAGAAAGAAAGAGAAAGATGGAGGAGACAGAGAGAAAGAGAAAAGGAGAGAGGGACAAGGACAGAGAAGGGGAAAGACAATGAAGAGGAAGAGAGAGAAGTGAGAACAGAGAAAGAGAGAGAAAAAAGGAGACAAAATAAAGAAATAAGATGGACAGAGAAAAAGAGCAAAAGAGATGTGGAGAGAGAGAAGTGAGAAGATAGAAAACAAAGAAAGAAAGAAAGAAAGAAAGAGAGATGCGAGAATGACAAAAGGAGAGAGGGACGAGGAGAGAGAGAAAAAGAAAGAAAGAGGGAGGAACAAGGAAAAGGGAGAGAGAGAAGTGAGAAGAGAGAAATGAAAGACAGAGAACAAAAGGGAGACAAAGAGAGACAGAGAAAGAGAGACAGAAAGGAAAAGAGAACAAGTGATGGAGAGAAAGAGAATATGGAACGGAGAAAGAAAGGGAAAGAAAAGAGTGATACAGAATGGACAGGAAGAGAGACGTAGAGTGAGAGAGAGAGAAAGAAAGAAAGAAAGAAAAAAAGAGGGGGACAAAAAAGGAAAAGAGCCTGAGAGAACAAGAAATGGACAGAAAGAGAATTGGGAGAGGAAGAAAAGCGAGAGAGAGAGAAGAGGGTGAGAAAAAAAAACGAGTGAGAGAGTGCTTTCCAGGCCAGTGCTCTGCTGGTATTTTAAACCACACTCCACTCTAACTGGACTTCCTGACAGTCGTGCTTTAGTTAAAAACCCGCCGTCCCCTTCAGCTGCAGCTTCACTGAGACAGTCCGTGACCCGTGGCCTTCTGCTGTCCGCCGCAGGACAAACTCAACATCTGCAGCAGGGTTGCATCATGCGCAAGAACCAGCACCTGCCCCCTTCTGGAAGGTACTGTCTCTGGGCTTTGGGGGACATTCAAGCACAGAGCAGCGCTCAAACCAGCAGTACCCACTAAGACAGAACAACTGCTGGCCATTAGCAGTCACATTCATCTGACCTCTGGACATCCTCTGTGCAGTGAAACTACAGCAGACAGCAAAACCCTGACCTTCATTCACTACTGTATGTAGCAATGTGATTACAATGCTAGTGTTTTGTCTATATCATGTAGCCTTGGCCTTTTTGCAGAGGGCAACATTCGGGACCCTCAGAGAAGGCCTAATAACTTAAAGTAGCTAAAAAAATGTGTGTATTTTTTAAATTAATATTTTTTTCAACAACTTTGCAACACTCATTTCCGTTTGATCGTTAAGTTTTGATTGGAAAAATAAAAAGATTAAGATCTTAAAAAATAAATGGATCCAATCAGGTTTCTTTCTCTATGGTAACTAGGCAGATACAGACAAGCTAGCACTCCCTTTGGTTAGGGCTTCAGAAGCTGGACTAATAGCTGTATACATTAACTACCAACATAATGAAAACGTGACAGGGAAACAAACCAATCATGCTTTGATTGGTGCGACCAATTTCATGAGAAAAATGTACCTACATAGAACCTTTATTTCTAACAGTGTAGGTCATCTGTATGTCATAGATAGGTCACTTTATTGAGTCACTGTAAAACTGATACATAGAGAACATGGTAACGTCTCTTACAAGGTTCAAATGTCTGCGTTTTATCTACAACAGTAAAAATGCTTATGTGCACCAGCGTTAGCTTAGTGCTAACATAGTACTGGAAAGCTCATAAGGGCACTAGCAAAAACTAGCATTATCATCAAGGTGTTTTCTTTTTTTTATATAGTTTTTTCCTTTTTGATATTGTTTTGACATTTGACAACAACGGTCATGGTTCACTACTGTATTTTTAAATACAGAGTAGCTGCAGTGCAGAGGGAGGGAGCACTGCAACTGGAAAAATCACTTCAACTGGAGGGTCAGTATGTGGATTTAAAAACAAAAGAAATTCAACAAAATCAAAATAAAAAAACAGTCGCCACTAAAACACACCATTTGTATCTTTATCATATGTGATTAGTAAATGCAGAGTGAGTGTTAAGGTGACTTTGACCCTGTTTTGGGAATTCTTAATTAAAGCCTTGAATGAATACTAAAAAGGATGAATGCTGCTAAAAAACAAAGGCATTTTTTTTAGCCTTTTTGTCAACTGTGTTAATAATTCTGGTGAACACACTGCAGTCTGAACCTGACTTGAGCCTGATAAAATTCTGTCTGAGCCCAATCCAATCCTAACCACATTATAATGTTTTGAGTCTGAACCCAACTTAAACCCGACGACATTCTGTCCAAGCTTGATCTGACCCACATCATGGTGTCATGTTTTGAGTCAGAATCTGACCCAAGCCTGACAAAACTTTGTCCGATCCCAATTCATGCTGAACCACATCATCGTGTTTTGAATCCGAACCCGACCCCAATCTGACAAAACTATGTCCAATTCCAAACCAACCCGAACCACATCTTAACGTTTTGAGTACCAAACTGCAAAATTGACCCAAAGTGCCAAACACCCAAACAGGTGTTCAAGAAAGATGTTATCCTTCATCGGTTTGATCCTAAAACTCTCTTTCTTTACATAGAACATGTTACATATAACATATTGAACATCTTTTTGGCTGAACAAATCGAACACTCTTTTGGCTACTAAACTGATCTCCTGAAACAATTCACTGTTTATGTCCCATTTTTCTCACAAGCATGGGCCTTGGTGACCTTGGTGCCAAGTGAATGCTGAGTGACTCCAGAGTGTCAGATTAAAAAGTGGTTTAAGGTAGTAGAAACAGAAAGGGAATCAGAAAAATGCAGTGTAAAATCTATCAAAAGTGTGAGGCAGGATCTGAGAACCCAGACATGAAATTTGATCCCGACCTGAGCCCGACACGTATTTGGAAAATGAGAACCAAATTCCGATTGAACCTGGTGTAAGCAGTCGGGTCCCATCCAGTTCAGACAAATATTTCACACACATAAACCACTGTTCTGCCATCCTGAGGGTGTGCAAGTAAGGAGCCTCCCCTTTCCTTTCCTTCTTTCCTGAGTGAAGTGTATTTTTAGCTGGCTATTTGTGTGTTTCATCCGGACTGTGTGTCCTCCGTAGGCCCGAGGAGCTTCCCCGCTAATACAAATCCACTTTATCTCTTCCAGGGAGGAAACGTTTAACTTCTTTTGAAGCACATGGGCTTTAGATCTCCAATCTGCTGGCAGCATGATCTCACAAATGACGTGTAGGAACTGCTACAGTCCTGGGTGAGGTTGCTGGACTTCCCAGATAGGAACCTTTTCCTTGGAAGATGTCTGCCCCTGAGCCTTAACCTTAATCACTCGTAACACTGTGAAGATTGCTATGTAACTAAAATCATGAGATCTTGTTCATCATAGTAAGTCTTACTGCTAGGTCTTGAGGTTGTACCATGGGTACTGCAAGCACGCATGGTCACCAGGAAATCTTACATCGGAACTCAGTATAGTGATTGGTGGCAATGGCTCCTGTCTGTCAGCAAAAAGTCCCATGCGGATACCACCTGGACACTGACGGTTAGATGCTTAAATAATTGGCAAAGTTGTAAAATACAAGTGGTAAACTTTGGCAAGTTCTATGTATGTTTGTTGTGACCAAATCATAACTACCAGTTATTTGCAGGGGATCACTGTCAACTGGTAAATTTGTCAAGTAGACAACATTATCCTTCGGAATGGCAAATAACTGATGCACTGTTGGTTGCTTACCTTTAGGGCCAACCTAGCCTACCTAGACTGCTAGGAAGCACCGTCACAAACACTCAAAATGCCTATGTTTGTGTCGTTTACTGTTGCTCAAATCGATCTAACCAAGAAACCATGAAGCATGACCTTTTATCAAGTCCCAAAAATTGTTGTTCATAAGGGGGAAAATTGCAAAAATTTGACAGAAAAAATAAGCTAAAATGGCTTGCGAACCTTCGTCTGCAGTCCATCTACGGGTGTGCACCGTTGATTGATTTAAAACAGTAGCTACAAGCAACACCACTAACACTTTAATCGGGGTTAACAGTTACACAAAAGACAGGTGAATAACTTACCCTGCCATGCCAGCTTCTTCTTCGATGTTTCCACCTTAAATGATGCAGCAGTTACAGTTTGGTGCCTCAGGTGTTATAGTAACTGCTGCACTATTTAAGGTGGAATGGGAAAATTTGAATAGGAACCTAGCAAACAGGAAGCCAACTTCAGCCTCATAAAGTTGTATGCCTACTTTTGTAAGCTTTCATTTGTTTTATTGAGTAGAAGGGTCTGTAGGACAAGGTAGTTGCTTATATCTGCTGTCTCGATAGCAGGCAAGTCTTTCAATTCGGTGTAAATATCGCTCCTCATCACAACATAAGAATCACGGACATACGTTGTGATTATCTGTTTATACCTTTCTCTCGTGATATCATCTAAACTGGCACACTACAGGCTTGCATCAGTCTCATCCATTCTGCTTTTCACTTCCCGACCTCCATCTGGATTTTGCATATCATAAGAATCATAAGACTGCTAACAACATATACTCTAGAGCAGGGGTGCCTGAGTCCAGTCCTGGAGAACTCCCACCTTGCAGAGTTTTGCTCCAACCCTAATCTATCACACCAGTTTCAGGTAATGAAGGCCTTCAGGGGCATTTGAATACTAGTGCCAGGTGTGCAGGATCTGAACTCTCCAGGGTGGTAGATCTCCAGGACTGGGACTGGGCACCCCTGCTGTAGAGGTAGGCTTGATGTTACAATCATTTATGATACGATCTACAAAAAAGATGATTAAGATTAACATACACTGGACATCAATCATGACCCAGACCAAGCCAAAATATTCATATATATTGCTTCAAATTATGCATATAAGCTACTTCCTAAACTTTTGCTAAAATGGCATAGATAGACCTTATTTACACATATACCCTTATTCCAAATTTGATGTCTGCAATAGATTCCAAAAAGGTTGGGACAGCATTTAATAATCATTTGGAGATCAAACACACAAAATGATCCAGTTTTGAAAGTGGATTTTTTTGCCATTCTTCTGTTATACAAGTCTTCAGCTGTGCAACAGTACAGGGCTTTCATTGTTGCGCTTCTCAGGTCTGGACTGCAGGCAGGCCAGTCTCTCTGATTATGCAGCCATGCTGTTATAACACATGCAGAATGTGACTTGGTGTTGTCATTTTCAAATAAGCATGGACGTCTCTGAAAAAGACATCATCTAGAAGGCAGAATATGTTGCTCAAAATTGATGCCTTCCCAGATGACAATACCATGACAGACCCTGGCTTTTGAACTTTACGCTGGCAACAATCTGGATCCAATCCTTTCCTTCTTTGGCCCAGAGAACATGACAGCAGGTATTTACATAAACGATCTGAAGGTTTGACTCATCAGATACACGATACATGTTTCCACTGTGCATCAGTCCATTTCAGATGAGATGAAGTCCAGAGAAGTGGACAGCATTTCTGGATGCTGTTGACATATGACTTCCACCATGCATAGTATGTCTTACTGTGCATTTGTGGATGAAGTGATGAACAGTGTTTATTGAGGACAGTTTTCAGAGTATGCCCGATATGGTGAGATCCATCAAAGAAGCATGCCAGTTTTTAAAGCAGTACTCTTTGAAGGATCAAAGGTCACAGCCATTCAGTTGTGGTTTTAGGCCTTGCCCTTTATGCACAGTGATTTATAGATTCCCTAAAACTTTTGATGATATTATGCACTGTACAGGGTGAAATACCAAAAAAATGTGCACTGAGCAATGTCATTTGAACTGTTTGATTTTTGCTGATGCGTTTTTGGCAAAGTGGCAAGCCTCGATCCATCCTTTCTCATAAAACACTTGTTTTTTTCCTGGATGCTCCTTTTATACCTAAGCATGACTGCATCACCTGTTCAAGAGGTCTGTCCTTTCTGTGGTAGCTCAAATCCATTCAACTGAGTCAACAAAAGAGCCTGTTTAAAGTTGCTGATGTTCAAATGAGACGCACGTCTGCTGGCCTCTTTATCAGTGTGTTCTGCTTGATATATTTACAGCACTGTCTGAGACTGATAAAATGTGGCATATGGCCAGTGTGCATTGAGTTAATGTTGTTAATTTCATGTAGGCCTGTGCTCAGAATCTAGGGACCAGCCACATTACGGATGTTTTGTGTTTGTGAATGCGCAAAATTGAAAGCCCATTTGAATAAAAGGCCACACTTCATTTGGCAGAGATCTGGGAGAGGATTCACGCTTCATGCCCAAAACTGTGTTTAGAAATGCATCCCAAATCACAGACATGCTGCACACACACACACACCCTCATTTCCATTTAGATATGCACTGATGTAACATATAATTTACTCTGAGAAACAAACATTTTTCAGAATACACATATATTAGCTGCAATTCAGTTGTGCAGGAAACTAGCCTGAAAAGAACAAACACATTTAATATGAAATGTGAATTTTTCTCAGTTCTCACACTCAATTCAGGAAAGAGAGGAAGTAATATCTCTATTAACCCTTCCAAGGCATGGAGTTCAGCAGCTGTTATCTTCAGAGTCGCCACATTCCTGTTGTTCTTGATCGTTTGGCAGTACTCTGAGTTACAGTGGGGAACCCACATGGCCTTGTAGGGCTTCAGAGAAGGCCTACAGATAATTTAAAATTAAAAAATACATGTCATTTAGTAGACTTATCATGCTTGTATGCTAGGACTGAAGTTATATCCTTATTTCCTTGTTAGGTTTTGGTTGGACAGAAAAGGGTTAATATCTTGAAATAGCCAAAGGACAATTATCAGTTTTTTTCCATGGTATCTAGGTTGATAGACCCAAGCTTCAGGAGCTGGGTTGTAGGACTTACAAAAGGTGGGACCAATTTGGTGAGAAGAAATGCCATTCTAGGCCTTCTGGAGGTCCCAGTGATGGAAAATTGAGTTAGCGACTTGAGTCCAAGTCGCATGTCGACTTGCAACACCTCAAAACGGCATCAGGTTACAGCTTCAAATAACAAGTTTTTCATTATATAAAAACCTTCACTCAGAAGTTTTAGTAAATTATATTCCTTTAAAATGTACTAAAACTCTATCTGTGTTAGCTATTATGCTAGCTAACAAACATACTTAGAAGCTACAGATTAACCAGCCATTTCAAGTTGTTTTTCCACTTTATTGTAAGCACTGCATTTATTGCGTGCAGCGCTTCAGTTCAGTTCTTACTATAATGAAAGGCTCGTTATTTAAAGCAGTGTCAAACCTGACAGATGCAGCTTATAACAAGACGGAAGTTCTCTACTTTTGGATGGAACCAAATGGCTAACAGAAATTTATCCAATCAGGATTTTTTCTCTGTGGTATCTAGGTAGGTACAGCCAGCGAGCTCTCCCATTGGTTAGGACTTCAGGAGCTGAACTGAAGCCCTAAAATGTCACAGAGGAAGAAGATGCGGGGAACATAGCGCTTCAAACAAATGCTTTTCTATATACAGCAAGGGAAACCCACCGTCAGCGCTGACTGAAACAGGGCAGAGCAGGGAGGTCATATATAGCCACACAACGCACCACCATGCACCAACACTGTCTTAACCACACCACAACCCAGCACAGTAGCACAGTGGTAACACATGTCTCTCTCACTGCTGTCATGGCGGTACCCATGGTGCTTGACACTCACCGCTCTGCATGGGCACACCCCCTGCACGTCCCTGGACAAATGACCAATAGCAGAATGCTACAGTAATAAGGAACTGACAGTGGAATAAACCAATCATGTTTTTATTTACAATAGGTGGGACCAATATTGTCAAGAAAAAACTCTAGACCTTCTGGAAGTTCTAGATACATCACTGGCTGTGAGTACTAGTGGTAGCCTGAACAATTTCAGTGAAATAGACGCTAATATATCTGTTATAAGCTTCAAATAAAACACAGAAAGACTTTTACAAGCTTTAAATGTCTGCGTTTTCTCTAGGATGGGCAAAAAATGTTCAAGTGAATTGCATTAGCTTAGTGCTAACATACTACTAGAATCAATATGGGTGCTAGCAGAAATTAGCATTGTCTTAGAGCTTTTTGTCCTTGCTTTTTGACTGAGTTTTGACTGAATGAATTGAAGGCCTAGGCTTAACAGCCACAGACCACTACTGAATATAGTGTACGGGCCCGTAACTAAACTAAAGCAATCAGGCTAACGCTAAAAGCACCCCGCTCACACTTTGTTGCACCCTCTCTCTCTCTCTCTCTCACACACACACACACACACACACACACACACACACACGCAAACTTGCTTACTCATTCACACATATTTTACATACAGACACACACACACACATTCATGCACAGCCACACAGTGCTCCTTCCCTTCCACTTTCTCACTCCCACACGCATGCATGCTCACTCGATCTCACTCACACATGCACATTTGTTTTTCTACAGTGACAGGACGTAGGACTGTATATATGTTCCATATAATATAATGTAATTATCTACATGTGGTATGAATTGTCTAAGTTTAACCCTAAACGTAATGCTAAACCTCACCACAGTAATGAAAAAGAAACGGTTTTGCCCTTTCAGTTGTAAACATGAAACATCCAGCGGGTGAGAAAAGGACTGTTATGTTGATCCTGCTTTGTGAGTTAGTCTGGTTTTTCTCTGGTTTCCTATCAAATCAGAACATTGTTTTACCCTGGAAATGTACAAAAACAAACACGTGCAGCCTGGAACAGTAGGTTTCTCTCCATTTGCACCAAAGCATCGCGTCACATGACAGGAAGCACCTGCCCACCATTTCATCACTTGGCCTGCGTGCACAGTGAGGCTATGACAGCCATGCTCCCTGGAGAAACTTCTCTTTCAGTGTGACTTCAGCTGCTTTACAAGACCGTGCTTCTTAGCTCTTATTCATCTACCAAACATTGACATGCGTACTAAAGTTTCCTAAATATTATATGAAAGTGTTCATCTGGGGGCTTTACAATAAAGCTGCTCAAAATGGGGGCATTATGATGTCATAACGGCTGTTTATTCTATTGTAGCACTTCAAAGAAAAGTAATTAAATCACTATGGAAACAACATGAAAAAGAAATATAGCAGCAGATGTCAGACAGTAATTGTCATGTAACTATACAGGCTAGTTTGTTATGACCTTTTACTAAATATTTTTTTTTATTGTTCAGAAATGTCACCCTCTGGTTTACATTACAGAACATGCTAAAGTTGAAGTGGTTGTTTACAGCCTTGTTGTTTTTCAGTTCTTCTTTAGCCTCCAATTCTCTCTCTCACACACACACACACACACACAGAAACGCTCAAATCAGAAGCGGAAAAGATGACTGGCATGTTTTTTAACACGGTGCTAACACGTAATCCGGATTTGGCTGCATATGCATGTGTATGTGTAACTTTCGCAGCTTTTTAAGGCAAGGCTGCCCTCCTGAGATAGCCTGGTTTAACAGTGACACAGAAAGTAGCAGACAATTCACTGTACAGCATAAACAACATAAGGCAACCAGGGCAACTTAAGAGAACACATAAACATAGCAACACAAAAAAAGCCAAAAATTCATAAGCAGGCAAGCACACAAGTGCACCACTGTGACGACTACAAACACGGCAAGCCTCTGTCAAAGTTACATGGTACATGTTTCATACTTCCCACTTGCAGGGTCCATATCATCATTTCCTTTTGAAATTTTCCTGGGTGTTTTGTACGGGGGTCTGGGGGCATGCTCCACCAAAGTGTCCCAAAAATGTCTGCTCATCACGAACTTTATAGTAGCAATAGGCATAAAATTGATTAAAAAGTATAACTATTTGGTTGGCACACAGATCTGACTCATCATATTTTGTTTTATGCATAGAGCTAATATGACTTAAATATGACTAGCAGTGCTGTCCCCTCTCACTTAGCCATGCTGTCAGTCTTCTTTAGCTTCTATCCCTCCCTCTCCTCGTCTGCGTTTACTGACACTTTTTACTAAACTCAGATTTACAGGAACTCAAGACTTAAAGAGAAAACAATCAGTTCCTTTTTTTATAATGTGAACTGGCAAAAATCTCACCTGACTGGCCACACGAATGAATGTATTGGCCTTTAGTGGAGCTGCCACCTCTCTGAAACAAAACCTCTACAGGTTGAGGCCTTGAGGGATATAAAATTGTGACCTATGTGACCTTTTCACTTACATTAACTTACTGTAAACAGCAACAAGAAGAGACTATGGCTATTAATGATATGATTGTGTCAAATACTGAGGAGAAATGTGAAAAAAAGAATCTAAAGAGCAGTTGATGATGTAACATCTCTCTCTTTTGCTTATTCACACTCTCACAATCTGTGAAGTTTCTTAGCATTCACACTTAGACTGAAGTAGATGGCTTGTCAGCTAGCTAACATTTAGCCTCCTTTTCTTTACCTCGCATAAAGCCAAAGTTAGCTAGCAAAGAAGCATCCAGTGAACTCGATAGCCAGCTATATTGACCATAATATGACACAAATCAGTATTGTAGGTCAGTATTTTTACCCGGTCACTACATAGACCCACTATTTCACTTTGTATATGGTGCATTTTGAACAAGGCCTAATGTTACTTTTAGTAAAGATTTAGACAGAATCCTGTCACAACTTGATTGCCAACCAACGTTAGTTTGCAGAGTGAACGGCACCTTCCAACATGATTGGCCTTCACTTTACAAGGTCTGACATGATTGGCTGAGCCAGGCATTATGCTTTTCCCTAACGCTAAACAGCAGAGTACTGATTTCTTCTCTTTTGTTATGTTGGAAAATCACTGGTTTTACAGCTAAGGAAGCTGTGGATAAGAGAAGCAGCAGCACACCCTGCCACACCCCCAGTGCCCCCCAGTTCCTAATGCCATGCTATACTGTGAATTTGGAGACACAATGAGAAAGTGTAATAATAAAAAATGAGAAAAACCATTATTTGATGAAGATTTAATATTTACCCCCCCCTCCCCCAAATGAATGTACATTATTAAGTACATTAATTTGGGGGAGGGGGGGCTAAATATTAAATATTGGCTTAGCAGTGCCCCTGTTTGTTGTAGTAAACACTGTAAACAAGTTTCAAAACATACTGTTCACTCCTCAGTCCATATATGGATACAAAGCTGATACTATAGCCTGTTTTGAATTCATTGTTTTTGTGATGAAACACAATGACATACATCCGCCTATTCAGCCTACAGCAGTGTAGCCCCTTCCTTTCACGCTACAGTTATAAGGAGTGTTTCAGCCTGCTTTATTAATAAGACACAATGCGGGGTAGCATTGCGTTTATACTCCAACTGACCAGAAATGCTTAGTAGGCCAAACTGTTTCACTCACTTGATCATGAATGACCTGCATCTGTCTCAGGAAAGCATATTCTACACGCATTTCATTATCCACTAACCTTTTCAATGGCCAGGGCCTGCGGACCTATTACACACTTTTTTTTTGCA
This sequence comes from Colossoma macropomum, assembly GCF_904425465.1. Lineage (NCBI taxonomy): Eukaryota > Metazoa > Chordata > Actinopteri > Characiformes > Serrasalmidae > Colossoma > Colossoma macropomum. The sequence goes on from NW_023495014.1 coordinate 643,980, forward strand.
TTGAAGTCCCTGTAGTTACTGAATAATAAGCCTTAGTATGTAATAAGCCTGGGATTTTAAGGGGTTAAACAAAACAGTGAACTTGACATATAACATATTTTACATGTTTAAATACAATGGAACAGATCTTCAGCTGAAGGCAAAGTCAGTGCAGCATGTTCCCATCTTTTCTGATTGGTTATCACCACATCCGCATCAGTGTTCATTTGCATAAAGATGAGCGGAACAGAACTTGATTGCGTCGAACAGATCGCTTGCTTTGCGTTGCCAAGGGTCACCCAACTGCTCGTAGCTGAAAGTCTCTGGCTCTCATTCAAAATGAATGACCACCGGCTGTCACCTCCATCACTGGTGGTGTGCATGTGAGGTAAGGAAGGTTGGGAACTGGTCAAGTAAAAGATTATTATGACCGTTTTGGTACATAAACCCACACAAATGTCAGAAGTGGACCTCAAGTATAAAAAAAACACAAGAAAAATGTAGGAAATGGGCCCTTTAACACACAAGGCCTCTTTATGCATGTGTGTGTGTGTGTGTGTGTGTGTGTGTGTGTGTGCTTGTGTACCTGTGCAAGCGCTAGGGGAAAAGCAGTAAAATCCCACCCCTAACCACATTAAAGTCAAACTCCCTTTTTCCATTGCTTAATAAAACCTGACTTTCCACTTCGCTTAGCTTCAGGCTGCCAAGGAGACTTTCAGAGAACACACACACACACACACGTTTGTTTTTGTCCAACACAATGGAGTCATGACTATACCTACTAGGGGTGGGCATCTCTAGCCATCTCTAGTTTTCTATGGATTCAGAGGCTGCGATGCGATTATAAAACGATTATCGATGCATCTTTTTTTTTCTATACAGCGTTTCTATTTCCTCACTGTCTGAGGACTTGGTACTTTTAAAACAAAGTATTTGTAATGATCCATAATGAATTTACTTCCAAAGTCTTTAATTAATAAATCAAATGGAAGTGATGTGGCAAGTGAACTACTGGGAGGTTCACTCGAAAGAGGCCCCGAATATTCTGTTGTAACTCCCATTAGGATGAAGCAATCTGAACCAAAGAAATACACTACATACTTTGACGTATGTGTAATCTACTGCGTTACATGCGATGCTGGAAGTGATCTCCGTTTTCTGTCAGACACAAAGAGGTAGGTCCGGTGCCTACCTCATCACTCCGACGCACAGGCATCCCAGCTTGTTCGAAGCTCAATATACTGAGGAGCACATTGCACGTTGTTTCGTTCAGATTGATTCATCCTAGCAAAAGTTATTACAGAATATTCGGGGCCTCTTTCGAGTGAATCTCCCTTTAGAAGGCGCATTCACTGCTCTTGTTCAGAGCAGGAGACGCTGCTGCCACTCATCTATAGGTATAAATGGTATGACATGATTGTGCTTAATATGCCCTCAAAAGCTTAATATTGAGTTCAGGTTGACATGAATAGACAAATCACTTATGAACAGCTTATGTCAGAATTTGCAAGGTGACATTAGATGTTTACAAAGCAAATAACATGATAAATGGGCCTTTAAAACCACGTGAGGAACATTAATTCCTTTTAATACACTGTTATGAAGCATCATTCTCAAGCAATAGAATTTATAAAGGAAAGGCCTAATTAAGACAGACATAAGCTGTTCATAAACACTCAAGTGTTGCAGTACCATCAGCAATGCAGACAACAGTCTCACCTAGCTAGCAGCTAACAAAAAGGCAAGGAGAGGGATTGAAGACGAACATCAATAATTTGGAGATGAATGGATTTATTTGCATTTATAATCACTCCAGCTGCTTTAATCTGCAACAAGAAACTGCCAAGTCAGCTTCTCATTCACCAGCTTCTCATTTTAATTGTCCTGTTCCACCTTAAGTGGTGCTGCGGTTACATTCCGGCACCTTAGGTACTATTTAAGGTGGTGCGGGAAATTGAAGCTGGCGAGTGAGAAGCTGACTTCAGCCTCACAAAAAGTCAAACGTTGAGAGACATTTTACAAGAAACTGTTCTACTTTTGAGGAAAAGCCCCTAAAGCCCATCGACTAACAACACCCTTTAAATAAAACAGTGAAGCGTTACACAGTCGGGACCACTTTGTTAAACCCGACTTTGTACACTCTCAGAAAAACTAGGGCAGTAACCCTCTTGTCACTGGGGTAGTAGCCTCAAGGGTACATCTCAGTACCTTTAGTCAGGGAACATAACTGTACCATAATCCATTGAACTTATATTTTCTAAGTTGTACTGACTCCTGTCTCGTCTCCAGGCTTTTATTTTATTGTTCAGTTTTAAAACATTAGGTTGTAAAAAAGGTACAAATACATACTTTTCCACTAGAAAAACTTATTTAAGGCACGCAACTGGCCCTTAAAACCACTGCTTATATTTGTACCTTAATTAATAAAAAATGTACCTGCTCATCACCTTTATTTCTCACAGTGTAGGTTATTTCAGTCTTTCTATGGTTTTTAGAACATTTTTGCTCGAGAAACATACAGAACACAAACAAATGCTCTCATTTTAATGTCTTCATAGGGGTTTTCTATGGAGCTATTGAAGTATTACTGTAGCTAAATGGTGATAGGCCTACACCCTACATTGTTAATCCAAACCAATCGAAGCTGTGTTTTGTGTTTAAGAATACAAAATTCTTATGAGGTCCTGACACTCTCACAATGTCAGACTTTTAATGATTTCCTGTCATTGTTTTCCTTTCATTAACCCTCTCATAAACACAAAAGAACACACATGCGCACTGCCATGGCCACACAGGGTGATAAGAGAACACGATTACTGCAGTTAAAGCACTTTGAGAGTGCCAGGCGTAGCTGATTTACTCTCTAACAGGCTTTACGAGGCCACGCAGCAGCGGCACTCTTGCTGCACATGTGCACTAGAGCAGTAATGACAGAGCAGCCCTGGCCAAAACACTTCAGTCGGGCTATAAGCTAAACATTCCGGGGGAAATGAGTGTTCCGGGCCAGAAACGGCTTTATATTGTGTACTGTCACTGTGGTCCAATTTAAGAGCCAAAGAATGCTGTTAAATCTGCAATCAGGAATTTTAGAACAGCAAGGTGGCAGCCCAAGCCAATAACACAACAAACAGCCTTTTTATGATCTTCGGTACAATTTTCCCCAAGGAAAAAAGTTATACATCGTGATTAAATCTCATATCTCCACAACGAAAACATTCTTAATGTCAATGTAAGTTAACCCCTTAAATGCCCAGGAGGCTGGCAGGCCCAAAGTTTTAATACACAATTCTATAACATACAGCTCAACCAGTTTGCAGTTACTGAATAATATGTATGTAATAAGACTGGGATTTTAACAGGTTAATGTAATGAGATTTCATTCCAAGTCATTTTGGAATATTTACACACTGACATATTCACACATTGTAAAGAGCAGCTGGTTGTTTAGGTTTCGAGTGATGTAAAAAAACATTGAAAACAATAGATTTAGGTTTTGATTAAACAGTAACAATACTAATTAATATTAATACTACTCCTACTACTACTAATAATAAAAATATTACTTTAAATTAATAACTTGTTGTCTTGTGGAATAAAATCAAATCCCCTTGTGAAACAAAAGCTGTAAATTGAATGTAAATGTAATTAATTACATATACAGTACTGTGCAAAACTAAGAGACCACCCTTCAATCATTTAATTTCATATCAAAATGGCCATTTAGTAGAAGGTATTCATTTGTTGCACTTTCTGCTTCCCAAACACATACAGTGATGTTGAGGTCTGGACTCTGGAGTGGTCAGTCCATTGTTCTGAACACCAGCAGCTTCTTTATATGATCTGCAAATCACTGCTGTCAGAACCAAACCTCATATCTCCACAATGGCAACTTTACAAGAGAAGGAAAAAACGTTCATAACTTTGAATGGAAGTTAATGGAGCTAGATTGTTTCAAGTATTTTTGGAGCTTTTTTATTGGTCCGTTCATCATGAAAATTTAGCACGTTGTTAAAGGCAGCTTGCATTTTCACATTCTGTAAAAAAGCACAAAATGACATGAATGAATTCCACGCTGGTCTGGTCCATCATGGTCATGCTGGTTGACCAGCATACAAGCAAAATACAACATATGCTGGTTTGCTGGTGGTCTGTTCTTTCTTTCTAGCACAGGAGAGAGAAAAAGTTAAATCCATGCACAGTATGACAAACAGACCCCAGGCAGCACATAGTTATGACACAGTCCAGGCCTTACACTGACCTCAGGTCGGAATTCACAGCTGTAGCATACACCACATCTTCATAACTCACACACACTGTCCACTGATCCTGGTAAACACAGTTGTGACACCGCAAGCGGAGGCAGTGTTAACTCTCGATCTGTTTACTGCACAGTCCACCATGCATACACACACACATACATATACACACCCACGACACGCTGACTGACTATACCTCCACTGCACGCTTCATTATCCAAACATCGTTCCTCATTCACATCGCCGGAAACACAGCTAGCATGTAATGTAAATGTTTGTGTGAGTAGATTTTGGGCTTTCACCGCAAAGTCCCGTGAGGCGTGTTGTAGTGTGCCAGATACAGATGAAGCCAAATCCATCACTCAAAAGAATTTTTGGCTTAGAATCACCGGTGCCACTGTAACCCTGTCTAAGACTTGGTTTAATCCATGCAAGGGAAGCACATAGTTTAAGCAAAAGTTTGGCCAAAAATCTTAATCTTAATATTTTCCACTTATACCACACAACCAGTTAATCTAGTATTGCACAGCCTTTAGAATGTCACTAGAAACATCAAGCAAAAACATTAAAAAAATACAAACCTATCAGCTTCAATAGCTCTAGCTTCTGTAAAATAGGGGGCTACATATCTTCACTGTAAATCCCAAAAAGTGTTTAACAAATTTAAATGCAATATTAATAATGTATGGCAGATATAAGAGGCAATATGGTTATTATGGCTAACATGAATGACTTCAGGATAGCTTACTTGGCTAAATAATGTAGCTGAACAAACTATAGTACAAACCCAATTCCACAAAAGTTAGGCCAATTAGTAAAATGCAAATAAAAGCAGAAAGCAGTGATTTATGAACCTACTTTGACCATTATTTTGAACAAAAACAATACAAAGACAGCATATGCAATGTTTTACCTTATCAACTTCATTGTTTTCTTGTAAATGTATGCTCATTCTGAAACTGATGTCTGCAAGACATGTGAAAAAAGCTGAGACCGGGCAATTAAAGACTAGGAACATTGTGAAATGGTCAAAAAACAACTTAAACAGGCGATGCAATTATACTTGGGCATAAAAGGGGCATCCAGGAAAGGCCTGGTTATTTATGAGCATGGATCGAGGCTCAACATGTTCCCAAAAACGCATCAGCAATTAGTCCAGCTGTTTATAAATAATGTTCCTCAGCCAGGGATTTATTTTAGTTATTTTACCCTCTACAGTGCATAATATCATAAACACATTCAGGAAATCCAAACAAATCTCTGTGCATAAAGGAAAAGGCCAAAAACCACAACTGAATGCCTGTTTGACAGCACTGCATTTAAAACCAGCATGCTTCTGTGAAGGATGTCACAACATATCCCAAGGCTTGGGAATACTTTGGAAAAACTGTTGTCAGTAAACATCGTCGGTCACTGCATCCACAAATGCAAGTTAAGACTGTACACAGTGGAAGTCAACAATGTCCAGTGCCCATTAGTGGGTAACCTGCACATCTGTGTAAGCACCATTAATGCTGAACATATTTTGAACCAACAAATGCTGCCTTCTAGGCGCTGTCTTTATCAGGGACATCTATGCTTATTTAAACATGATAACACCAAACCACATTCTGCTTGTGCTCTAAGAGCATGGCTGTATAAACAAGGGAATGCAGGTGTTAGACTGGCCTGCCTGCAGTCCAGACCTGCCTCCCATTGAAAGTACAGGTCTTATTAAAGGTGCAGTGTGTACGATTTAGGGGATCTATTATCAGAAATGGAACATAGTATACAAAACCATGTTTTCATTAGTGTGTAATCCCCTGTAACTACGAATCATTGTGTTTTCATTAGCTTACATCTTCTACACAATAGTCTCTTCTCCTCAGTGGACAATGTGCACACTTGTTAGTATGCCTGAGAAATATATTTTCACTGTTTCTGAATCTCACTAATATCACCTTAGCCCACTTAGCAAAAAAGCCACGCCAGTTCTGCCGCCTGGGTTAACAACAGATCCTTGGCAACGCACTCACATTCAGGCACTCCTGTTTCGTAGTAGTAAAGTATAATATCCTTTACTACAAACCATCATTTTACAGTTATGCTGAAACAAAGTTAAAGCCAGGGTCTGTTATGGTGGGTAGGCATGTTAGTGGGTAACCTACACATGTGTGAAAGCACCATTAACACTAAACACATTTTGGAGCAACATATGTTGCCTATTTCATGGACGTCCAGGCTTATTTCAGCATGACAACACCAAACCATGTTCTGTACGTGCTACAGCAGAATGCCTGTGTAATCAGTAGGTGCAGGACTGGACTGTCTGCAGTCCAGACCTGTCTCCAATTGAAAACGTATGTCTTATCAAACTCAAAATATGACAACAAAGGCCTATATAGTCACGCTTTTGCTGAATTGTTAGCCTGCTTCTTCATCTTCTTGTGATGAAATGTAATGAATACCCAGATAGGTATTACAGTACCTCGAACAGTTAGTTACTGAGTATTTGAGTTTGTGTGCACATCCCTAAAACATACCGTTACTTGTGATGTTTTAGTAGTCTTTCTACCATCTCACTGATTAGTTTCTCCTCATCCATTTTGTTCATCTGAAATGAGGCACCCATTAAAAACTGTGCACTGCATCACAGCGTCACTGACTATAATAGGAGCTTTCTTCGCGTTCTGTTATCAAAAGGTGTTAGTGTAATCCAAGTGTAGCTGATCAGCCAAGATATGTTTAGTGTCTGAAGTTTGCTTCTTTAGTTTTGCCCTGGGGTATGACAGCTTAGCAATGAGCCAACTTCAAGGCCTAAATCATCATATACGTGCCTCACACTGTGTCGAGCTGTTCTTACATAGACTTTTGTATGTGGTTTCTGACACTGTATGACATATTCTTATGAAAATGGACATTCAGGTGTCAAGATGATCGCTACTACTGTTTTTGATACTACATATCCTGTTAGAAAAAAACAGCATAGATCAGCATACCTGCTCACCAGCAAAACCAGCATATGTTGTGTTTTGTATGCTGGTGTGCTGGTCAGAAGCAATGGAAGCTGATATGCTGATTACCAGCAAAACCAGCATATCACTGCTGAAAACCTTGTGTCTCCAAAATGGTAACTTTCTAGGGGAAGGAAAAACCCTACTTTACTTTTAATGTAAGTCAATGGAACCAGACATTTTTCCAAGTCATTTTTGGGCATTTATTTTGGTCCATTCATGACGAAATTTAAACACACTGTAAAAGGCAACAGGCATTTTCAAATTATGTCAAAAACTTAAAAACATCAAAATGGAGATACGAGGTTTTTTTCCGACAATGTTGTGTTTTGGATGCTGGTATTCTGGTCATGCAGCATGATCATGTTGGGTGAACAGCTAAACCAGCACCAAATCAGCACCACACCAATTCATGCTCTTTTTTCAGCAGGTTAGTGTCAGAAACCATATATGTAAGTCTATTTAAGGGCCTGTTTACAGCTTGCATTAACATGTCTTTTGTGTCTGGATTGTATCTGGATAAACTTCGACTGGATTCCATTTAGAATTTTCACTAAAGTGCCTCTGCAGTTTGACTAGATGTACTTTATCACATAAAAACCACACATACTATGTTTCCGTTCTACTTTTGTTTACTCTTTTCTATATTACGTTACAAGTGAACAAGCTTGGCCTGGAGTCCATGAAGGCACTTGGTTTGGGCCTAACTTCAGCCTCACGTATCCTCCATCTTTTGATTTGTTCTCTATCCTCCCCTGCTAGTCAGAACTCAGCAGACGCAATTTGAAATGCTTTCTGTTTACATTTGTGTCAAATGTGATCAAGATCCATCTCTGACTGCCTCTGAATGTGGTTTGAGTGATCCGGTCGTAATCCACTCACAATGCGTCCTGCGGGTGTTTACATCTGACTTTTCATGCGGTTAAGTGAAATCCAAACATGATCCAGTTATCAAAAGCATGTTAACACAAGGTGTAAACTGGCCCTGAAATTACCCAACACAATGTGAATTAAGGCAAGAGTGTGATGATTTAGGTGGACAGTTTGGACAGATGCTAACTAGTGTCTAGCTTTGATTACGTCCCTGCTATAAAACTATTCAGACCTGCATGGAAGCTGGTTTACTGTGGTTTTACTGGTGATCAGCATAACAGCATTCAAAAAACAACTAATGCTGATTTTGAAGGGTCTATGCTGTTTTTTTCCAGCAGAGTTGTTAGTGGTGTTAGCCTCGTAGCTCCAGTGCAAAAATAAAGAAACGAACTTCAGACACGTCTTGGCTCAATGACTACTTTTGTAGAGTGAAGAACATTATGCAAATGTGATTTTATCTCAACCATCGCATTAACAATTTCAGCTTAAAAAGGCCTCAGTATTTGCAGAATAATACATTAATGTAGGAATGTGAAGTTCAGTCACATATCAGAAGGAAATGAAATCATCATATAATCCATTTTCAAAAAGCATCACCCACAAAAAATGGCACTCCACCCCCCACTGGGACCAGAAGCTGTTTCATAATACAGAATTAGTTTTCTCTCAGGGCTCAGGATTCTGACATTTTGCCACTTCGAAGCCCCAGATATGTCACAAATGTGATACGCCATAGAAAATATTAGTTTTCAATTCAAAGCTTGTCCAATTCCACCCCAGTGGCTGTGTGTTCCTCTTGCATCGAGTCTTTCTGTACGAGACTGTCGCTTTGGGTAAAAATCTCAGCTGCCGATGCTCTCCGCACCAAAACAAGGTCATGGTGGCTTAAGGTGGGACTGCAAGGGTGACACAATGGTGGCATGCAATGTGTGACTTGGATAAATAATGTGACATTAGTCTAGGGTTTCACAATATCACATTTAGCGCAATATATGATGAGCTCTCCAATCTATCACAATGTTTTTTTTTTTTATGTATCCTGTAAGCATCCTGACTGATCTTAGTTCCAGACAAGCATTTCTGTAGGTGTTTTAATTAATTAAGATATTAATTTGGACAAATCATCAAACTTGTCACATTATTAAACCTCCAGTGCATTTCTAGTATGTTGCAAGGCACATCATATTTGAGATACGTAGCAATAAAATCAGAATACTAATTTGTCCATAATGTGCAGACCTACATTGGTCAGTTGGGAGTTTGAAGAACATTTGGTGTGTGGCCGTATGTGTAGCTCTTTGTATGGGCCAAACATCAACCAGGATGATAGAAAGCTAAACATCTTGACATTTGACTAGTCCCAGTGAGGAAAAAAGTTAAAGACTTCATGCAAGTACACAAACGTTTCAAGCTTCGCTAACACTGTTTCACACATTGTTACATCATCAAATGGCCAAGCTATCTTGTACTGAGTACTTTCGTCCAGTCAGCTGGTCAACCTCTAGTTCTTCATCAGTGGTCACAGGACACTTTTGGCTGGATATTTTTAGTTGGTGGACTATTCTCAGTCCAGCAGTGACACTGAGGTGTTTAAAAACTCCAGCAGCACTGCTGTGTCTGATCCGCTCGTACCAGCACAACATACACCAACACACCACCACCACATGCAAACATACACCACACGCTAAACATACGGCCACACACCAAATGTTCTTCAAACTCCCAACTGACCAATGTAGGTCTGCACATTATGGACAAATTAGTCAGTGTTACTGCAGTGCTGAGAATGATCTACCACCCAAATAATACCTGCTCTGTGGTGGTCCTGTGGGGTCCTGACCATTAAAGAACAGAGTAAAAGAGGGCTAACAAAGTATATAAAGAAACAGATGGACTACAGTCTGTAATTGTAGAACTACAAAGTGCACCTATATGATAAGTGGAGCTGAAAGAATGGACAATAAGTGTAAATACAACTTAGGTGTACTTAATGAAGTAGTTAATGTATATATCTCAACCACCCTGTAAACAGGATATATATATATGTTCGGTTTGTACAGCAGGACCATACAGTTGCACTGGCCGGCGTCTGCGCTTTTGCCTTGAGTTTCTGGCCTTAGGGTTGATTAGGTGTAGCACAGCGTCACATAGTCAAACACCCATTCAAACAGATGTCAATGGAAATATCCATCAAAGATACAAGTTTTCTGCCAAAAATCAAACCTTTTTTTCAGACACGTTTGGTGTTGGATGTTTGCTTCTTAAGCTTTGCACTGGAACTCCATAGCTAATGCAGCTAACAAGCAAGGTAAGCTTAAAATGCAACAGTTAGCATGAAACTGAATGCCTAAGTCATTACACACTTGCCTTAAACTACAGTGACGCAATTGCATCTGAGCTTGAGATCATGGACAGAGGACCGGACATTGTCTCACAGGATTTTCTGGTAGTCCGCACAATTCATGCAGCAAAGCATCCATACGTCACACTACCACCACCATGTTTCTTATTGTGGTTTCTATCACTCCCACTGTGACTTGGTAAGATTCACCAGAACAGAGGATTTCATCACTCAGAATGACTGCTAATAAGTTACTGATTTATTTATGCAGACATTTTGAAAGAATAGGTGCTGTTCTGTTTTAAACGTGGGCCTTCATACCAGTGGTCAATTGTGACCTTTAACATGCACAAAAGTCTAACTGCAACTGAATAAGGATTCAAATATAACGTTGTGCATAACATAACCTCTGTAAAAGTGAGTCAATTCACAGCCATCTTCATTCCGGTCATGCTCACAAGCAGTACCAGCCCAGTTATTCTACTGTATTTATTATATAGGTATGTTAATCTAGTGCTGTTCTGCATGATTTTTTGCTTGGGGAAGGTAATTGCTGACGCATGCGTTATGCAACACTGAAATAGCTCCTGCCTTGCTTTTGTGATGAGGAAGGAGAAATACACAGAGCCACATTTCTATCGCATAATTCTAAAGCGGAGGTGCAAGTCAGCAGAGCAGGCCTGTGTGTGCGAGTGGGGGGTATAATACAGAGATGACAGTGAGGAGCTTAGCGGGTTTCATAAGCTAAGAATGTCTCCACCTTCTTCCTGTCTCTCTCTTTCTGTCGTCTCGCTCTCGCACTATCGGCTTGCGTCTTCCTCTGTTGTTTCCTTAGTCTCTCTCTCTGTCCATCAGGCCTAGAGAACATAAGACAGAAAGAAAGATGAGGCTGTCAGAGTGGTGGATCTGTAAGCTGTTGAAAGCTTAAAGCTCTTCCCACACCTGGCCAGCACCAACTCCAGAAAAGCCTCACTTTTTGCTGAAGCAGTGTTGAAACTTTCATTCATAACCAGTAGTGGTGTCACGATACACATGCTAATATTCATTTTTTTCAATGTGGGGGACATGAAACGATACATGCTGTGAATCGAATACACTTAGAAGTGATAAGTGCAGAAGCAATAACCACAAACATTAAAAAATTGCAAGGTTTCTCAGTTGAGTACAGTAATGATGGATGATGACAGTGTCGTCACTGCTTAATCCAAGGATTAAATACTCATATTAGTTCCTCAAATATCGTCGCTGTCCAAAGAAAAACAAGTATCTCCAAAATAAAAACTTCTGAGGAGAGGGCAAAAACATGTTTTACTTTCAGTGTAAGTTAATGGAAAGAGATTTTATTCTAAGCAATTTTGGAGCATTTCTATTGGTCCAATCATCCTCAAATTTTCACACTGTGTAAAGGACAGCTGCTGAGCTCAAATGATGCAGAAATGTAAACTCGCAAAAAATGGAGATATGTTTTTGAGATATGCTAACTCATTTGTGAAGACACATGTGGATGACTAGGCCACTCCATTTCGATTCATTTTGAGTCATTCAGAGGTGGACTGGCTCTTGTGTGCCATGTCGTTGTCTTGCTGCATAACCCAATTGCATCTGAGCTTGAGATCATGGACAGAGGACCAGACCTTGTCCCGCAGGATTTTCTAGTAGTCCGCACAATTCATGGTTCCATCAATTATGGCAAGTCACCCAGGCTCTCATGCAGCAAAGCATCCATACGTCACACTACCACCACCATGTTTCTCATTGCGGAATGCTGTGATAGCTTTATGCCAGATGTAACGGGTCCTCTGTCTTCCAAAATGGCCATTATGTTTTGTTTTTGTTTTTTTTTTGGCACATATGCGCTGAGACTTTATGTTCCTCTTGGTTAGAAGTGTTTTTATACCTTGCAACTCTCCCATGGACACCATTTCTGTGCAGTCTTTTTCTAAGGGTGTAATCATGAACGCTGACCTTTTTGAAGGTGAGCGGGGCCTAAAATCATTAAATGTTCCTCTGGGTTCTTTAGTGACTTGCTGGAGTTGTGGTCATGCTGTTGGAGGAATTCTGGTAGGCTGGCTACTTCTGGCAAGACGCATCACTGTTAAATGTTTTCTCTGTTTGGAGAGAACGGCTCTCCCTGTGGTTTGCTGAAGTCCCAGATCCTCAGAGAATGGCTTTGTAATCCTTTCCAAACTGATATATTTCAATAATGTTCTTTTTCACCTCTTCTGTTATCTGGATTCCTCTTTAGATCTTGGCTGTTTGTTGAGACCTTTTAATCTACTTTGCATTGCTAAAAAGGATCTAGTTTAATTGATCTCTAGTTTTTAATTGGTTGTTAGAGCAATTAAGGGACCAATTACTTTTTCATACAGGTGGTGTTGCCAGTTAGTGCTGGATAACATTTTTCCTTCAAAAAATTAAAGTATCACTTAAAAACTACTTAGAGTTTACTCCTGTTTTTATCTTTTACCAAATTTGTTTGAAAATCTAAAGCAATAAGGTGTGACAAATATGCAAAAACAGAAGAAATCAAGGACAAAGCTTTTTCACAGCACTGTGCAGCACCACGTGGGGTAGTAGGGGGTTAAGTTCCTTGTTCCTCTTTGGACAAACGACCTCGGATCCGGACAAAAGCTCCAATGTGAATATAAACTCTTCAATTGTAATTGAATATGAAAATGGAATGTAAACTTTTTGATTGAAACATCTCCTCTGTTTATTCATTGGTTTCTTGGAGGATCTGTTGCTGCAGTTTTCTTCATCTTAGCACAAATAACCTTCGAGTTCATAAAATGACAGTTTCATGAACTCAGGAAACACACAGTGATAGTATGAAAGGTAGCGCACCACATGGGACTAGCTGAAACTCCCAGTACGTGTTAGCACTGGAAATGTAAAGCACGTTATTATGGATTTGGGCCTTCAGTCGCTCCAATAAGCACTTTTGTTAAAGCTGTTTATTTTCTCTGAAGACAGTTTTGAATGAAAGGATATAAAGGGGAGAGTTTGTGACAACCCCCCCCGGCCCCCCACCCCCACCCCACCCCCCCATCTCCTGTGAGCTGATCTCATGTGTCAACCTTGGCACTGTTTTTTGTTATGAGATCATAAGCAGCAACATAGTCACCATATGTGGGACAGGCTGCAGTGTGTGCCGTTGCCATGGTTTTTGTGGACCATTCCAGCGCGCACCATGCACACACACTCATAGTGAGGTGTTGGAAAGAGTGTAACACCTAACAAACGGACAACCGGGCAGCAGGAAAACATTCATTTCCTCTACAAGTGTAGCCGTGTCCTTCCAACTCATTCACATTCTGTTAAGCCATTTTCCTCTAATGGGAGGTATTTGTCACTGGGTGTTGGGAGGTGCTTTAACACTGATAACCAGACGTACGTATGTGAAAATGCACGTTCCTAATGCATTGGTGGAAATTATGAACCATTAATAGGCTCTACATAAAGAGAACATTGTCTCAGCCTCATCAATTGGACATCAAATCAATTTTGCATCATTTTCATGTTTTTGGGTCTCATTCATCAAAATTTTGCCAAGTGTTTTCTTAATTTTTTTCTTGAGAAAGGTCAGAAGAAAAAGTCTACATCAGATTAATGACGAGTTCCTAAAGTGCTGAATTGTTTGTACCTTTGTGCTCTTGTGTGTGCAAACATTCAGTACTGATCTTATAAGAACAAATCCCAAATAAGAAAACATTGGTGAATGTCAGAATCTTCGTGAAAACTGCGTAAGTGGGCTTTAAGAATAAATTTCTTCTTAAAAACAGTTGGTGAATGAGGCCCTTTGTTCATCAATGTTCTTTCACTACAATACCCAGCATGCAGTACACAAATACATCATACAACCATTGGGAATCCCTGTGGTGCCAACCAATCCTAACTGCCACTGATCTATAGGCTAATAAATACAACCAAGTTTAAGTATCAGTTAAGTATCAGTGTAAGTAATTCTTACATTGTTTGTCAAACGAAATCATCAAGAAAGCAATGATTCTGTTTTTATTCAGCACAAAATGGATGCCAGAGACATGTTTTTACCCTTTCAACCAGAGAAAAGAAGCCAAACTGAGGTGAGGTGTTTAACTCCTTATAACTACCTTATAACCTTATATTTTAGTTTGTCATCCGTCTCACGTTACAGTCATTTCTGTCATTTGAGAAATCCTTAACTCAATCCATAACTCAAAAACGCTAGTCACCTCATGACTAGCAAACACAGCTTTGAACAGTTGTACACACATAAATTATCCATTAAAACACAAATTTAATAAAGCTTAATTGTGGAAAATATCTATTTCGGTAGTGACAGTTCTTAATGTTATACACTGATACTCAAACTTTGGGTTGCATGTACTTCAAAACAATGGGATCCTATTGCTCACCATGTGGCCATGAGGGACAGGGATGCAGTCTCACTTCCTGCTATAAAAGGGGTGTGGCTGAAATAAGGCTCCGCCTATGGACTAAAACTCTTTGTGTTGCGGTAATGACATAAAAACATGAAACAGCATTTTTTCAACATTTTTTTTCATTTAAAAATGAAACTCATAATAAATCTAAATATGACAACTTCACTTTAAAAGAAAGCAAAAATATCTTCTTAAAATTCTTGAAAATTATTATTTTCACAAATTGAATTTAGGGTTAGGGTTTGAGACAGACCCTCCCAATAAAAAGCACCCTATAAATGATGATTTTGTATATATCTAGCTTATTACTATCTCCTGGTTTGTTTAGAATGAAAATTACACAGGTGCCCTTAGCAGATAAGACTGGACACCCCTGCTGTAGAGGATGTGTTAACAATTTGACCGGGGTGTTCTAACTTTTGTATACAACTGTCTGTATGAGAAACAGAAGCACATTTTGCCTTTTTTCTATGCACATGCCATAAAACTGCACGTTTAGTCTTGCATGTGTCCTATTTGAAACCGGGTGCAAAAACTTCTGGACTCTAGTGGACCTGTCACTGTGGATTTTGTGTGTTTATTATAAAAAAATGCCAGGAGCACTTTCACGAGCGGTTGCAGAGAGCATTCTTGGGGCTATGTCTCCCTGGTTTCATCACCCCCTGTTATTAAGGCTAGTAAAAGTGTCTGTGTGTGGTGTTCTCATCATCTCTAGTACAATCTGGGGTTCTTTTAAGATTTTGGCTGCACAAAGGAATCTGGCAACACCGTCTAAATAAAAGATTGTCTTGCCCAGACCCACAAAATACACCCACAAACCCACAAAACATACACACAACACAAACAGGCTGCATCCCAATGGAAAAAGAGAGGCTCAAAAGAGAGCAGCGAGTTGCACAACAAAGAAATGTTCTTTTACAGGATTCTGTGAATGTGTGGAAGATTCCCTTCAGTGGATTTTTTCCCTGGAAAATAGTATGTAAGTATGGGGTTGATCATTTCTTCTCTGGGCGCTCACACACAATCAAGCAATTGTGATGACAGTGTCATTGACAGGCATTGGAATAGTGTTGCTAACATCATTACCTTGGTTGCTTTTTTTAATTAACCCGTTGGGTCTCTGTGTGAGAAATGCTGTGACTCTGCGTTGAGCTGCTAGTGAGCAATGTTGTCATTCTTTAGTTGACGTCATGCCCATATTAGAGACTCCAGAGGCTGGATTCACAAAAGCATTCTTAAGAAAAAACTTGCAAAAGTTCTTGAGACAAACACCAATGAGTTCATAAGAATGTTCTTAAATGCAATTGTCGAAAAAAACTAAAGAAGTTCTCATATATTCTCTTAAGATAATCTTAATTTTTTTCTTAAGAAAATCTTCATTGTTTTCTTATGTAGGCTACATTGCATTTTACCATGAATGACACAAAATACTTTATGAATTTGTATTAAGTGTTATTTCCATTATTTTGTTTAATTCACTCAGAGAAGCAAAAATGGAGGGAATATATCAAACCAAGTGTGTAGCAAACAAGAACTAGAGGTGATGGTGGAAGAAACAGCCAACAGGAAAAAATCATCATAGGAAAATATGCTAATGGTAGAGTGATGGACGAGGATGGGCAGGGGTAGAGGAGGTAGCGTCCATGATACACTTAGATGCTGACCTTGTCAACTCTTAGAGCCTAAGACAAGTGTGAGGCTGTGGTAAGGTTAGGAAAACATTTAAGAACATAATATTTTCAAGAATAGAGCTTCTTCTTAGAATTATTCTTAAGAAAATTGTTAAGAAATAAAATAAAATAAATAAAATTCTTAAGAAGTTATTTGAAGAACAACAATTTCTCATAACATTTGTCTTAAGAATGAAGTTAAGAAAAACACACATGTAAGATTTTCTTTATTACAACACTTTCATGAATCCAGTCCCAGCTCTTGGCAGGTTTTCTCTATGACAGGAAAATTGCCGATGTTGCGTTGTGTGGTAAACTACACATACATGTGTGGCATGCATATTTTCCTCTGAACATCACCGGATCATCTGAATAAAGAGATGATTGAGCCGAAATACAACTATTGCTACACGCAAGCTAACACTGCTGTACACTGTGACATCATAAGACTGGCAACCTCACCAAAATATGCCATGCCAATCAGTAAGCTTTGTCAAACGTGGTGATGTAGAGGTTTTTAGAGTTTAAGGCTGCAGTTTGAGTAGGTGGTGTTGCTATATAACAGTGTTGAATAGTAGACTTACTTTGATGTGGCATCTTGTCAGTGTGCAGCAGCACTAGATTAGCATGTATGTACTATTATTCATATTTTGACTGTTAAACAACCTCATTATACAGGGGATCCAGTGACACTTGAGGAAAAAATTTACATAGAACAACACATATCAGTTTTGGGGCATTTCAGTTTACCACAGGACGTGACAGCCAAGGACAAAACCGGCTTAGACCTGGAGTTTCTAATATGGGCATGACACTGACCTTGGCCAGTACAATACTAGCCACAAAGCTTCATAATGAATAATGACCTGAGGAAATATTTTCAACCTGATGGCCCAGATGGACACCCAAACCGTAAATGAATGAATTAATTAATAATTTGTACTGTCCTGTGTGTTTGTGAATTTTCCCATACTTCAACCTCCACAGGATATATACAACATGTGACATGACCTAAGAGACAGGACATGGCATAACCGGATAACTTCCTGTTTCCTGAGCAGATAGGAAGTGCTGCATCCGGGACTGAAGAAGCTAGCTTCCTCTCCGGCACCATGGAAACGGATGAAGGCCTTTTATAGAACAAGTGCTTCCTGCTCTTCAGGAATATTTCTGTCTGTGAATAGTTAGATGCAGGTGTGCAATGGGGTTTAGATCCGTGTGTCTTTACATAAACCAAGCTTTTTAGAAAGATCATTAGTCAAATCTTGCTAGAATCAATCCATGGATGTGTGTAATGACATTGAAGAGTTAGCAAACAAACTCAGAGCTCAACTTAAAGTCAATCTGAAATTAAATTTGAATTTTGTTTACCTTGTTAGTCCATGTTTCTGGTCATATTAAGCACAGAAAGTCAAAATTCTTGCCAGCAGGCAGGAAAAAAAAACACATTTTCCCTCCTCCTCCCACCATCCCACCTATCATCAAGAGAAAACACACAGCTAGCTTCACTCAGGAATACACAATCTGGCCACTTTGTTAAGTATATTTACCGTGTATCTACACTCTTATCTTATAGTGGAACTTATAAATTACAGACTGTTTTACATCCATTCCTCTGCATACTTCTGTAGCCCCCTTTCACCCTGTTCTCCAATGGTCAGGATGCCCACAGGACCACCGCAGAGCAGGTATTATTTGGGTGATGGATCATTCTCAGCACTGCAGTGACACTGACATTGCCTGTAGTGTGCATGTAAATCAGATTGTTGAGTAGAGTGTGCAAATAAACATTTCAGTCTTAATCTATAATCAGTATGTATTCAATCTGATTAGCTCAACATAAAAAGTAGTTTGTGTGGTTTGATTTAGCAATGTGTAAACCTAAACTTAGTGAACAATTATAAAATAACTAGCCTATGTTTGAGCTACAGATGGTGCAACCGGCCCCTTGCAAAACTGGAAATAAGTGCCTGTTGAAGGGCTTCGGTTAAACTCAGACTAACTCAAATTTAACTAGGTATCTTGTTAACCAATAAATCCGGCACTGTAGTTCAACATATGCCATTGGCCAGAAACCTGGCCCGATAACTAGCTTCAGTTTGTAAGCTACATTTGATAGTAAAATGTCCAACAGATGTTCTAGTTTTACTCGTTCAAATTGCTAAAATGTGCTGATCTCCTCATTTTAACCTCCATTTGACACGTTACTCATCTCATGTTTTTTTAAATCTCCGTTATTTTGAATCTCAGTGTTATCAGCCCGTGCCTGCTCCTCAGCAACCATTAATCAACACGCGGCCTCTCTCTCTCACACATACACACACACACACACACACAGAAGCACACACTTCCTTTGATTCATAATTGATGCAGCTGAGGTGTTTCTTTGGATCCCTGCAAGCATCTACATATTGGCCCGAACTGCCAATTAGACTCCTGAGAGGAAGATGATTTCGGATGTGATTTGTGCTTTGCTTAGATATTAAATCATAAATTGTGAAGAAGTAAAAAGTCGGAGAAGGAAATTGAGCTGCTCAGTGAAATGAACTGCAGATCAGGGATACACGGTGATATCAGATATGTTTAGATTTGACCAATATTTTGAGCAAAAGTGGGTGAGCATTTTTTTTTAAATAATCAAACATCAACTATCAAACAGCCAGCTATAATCACTCGTACACATGTGTTTTAACATTATTTCAACCTAAGCTGCATTCAGATGGCGCAATGTATTCTGGCCAAAATCCATTATATCCTATGGCAGGACGCAAATTCCACGGCTCAGCTCATTCCGCTGTGCATAGAGTACAAAAAATGTTCAGCTCTGGTGGAAGAGCTCACCTTTCAGTTAGAAAAAAGGCTGAGTAAAAGTGAACCGGAGAGTGAAAAGTTTCCCTCACCGCCATATTTGGTGAGTAGGTCACTTAATGTAGAAATACAGTGGTGTCAGTTGTGTTCAAGGCACATGGTAACCTTGCTAATGGTCACATAGGTTGATTAGGAAGTTTCTTTAGTCCATCCATTTAAGGATGTGTGATGCGGTGTCAAACTGCCCACCCATAAAGATCCGCTCCACTCCTTCTCCACTTCTCAGAACATGTCTGCTAGAAAAAAACAGTATTGACCAGCGTTGCGGGTCACCAGCAAAACCAGCATATCGCTGTTGTCGGGAGAATGTATCTCTAAAATGATAACAGGAAAAGGGAAAACCTACTTTACTTTTAATGTAAGTCAATGGAACCAGACTTTTTTTCCAAGTCATTTTGGGCCGTTTCTTTTGGTCCATTCTTCATGAAATTTACACACAATGTAAAGGGCAGCAGCCCTGAAAAACAAGGTCAAAGATACAAGGTTTTCACTGATCCTCTCACAGGTGAGAGGTTTGTTTTACAGGAGGTTCATTAATTTACATGTAAAATATAACTTTATAACCTCACGCTCATGTAATATTTCCACTGGAAGCTAAATATTTATTTGAATAAAAAGCAGGGGAGCAAAAGTTAAGTTAAGCTTTTTGCCGTTTCATCCTGCGTTATTTCAAAACTGGAAAAAATCAAAAAGAGTTTGCTTACATGGTCACCAAATGGGCGAAAACACAGCACAGGTTTCAAAGCATTAGTCCATTAATGTCAAACCATCTAACTAACAACTGGTAAATGTTAAACAGTGCTAAAACTAGGAGAGAGGAGCTAGTTAGCATGATAGCTAGCAAGGTAAGAGCTCTGCTCACCACAGAACATGTTTGATTCTGGCTAACTAAAGCACCAACACAAGTTTATGTGATAATGATTGTGAACTGCTGCTCTGCTGACTCTGGTGTGTACAATGAAAACTAATGTCTGAGAGAGCAAAAGTGGAGTAACTGGTGTTGGAGTGACAAATCAAACCTGCTCTGTGGTTTTTGGGACTGCAGCGTTTTGGCTAAGCTAATGAGAGCTTAGTTAGCAGGCCAAACATGCCACACAGCACAGCACAGACTTGGTTCTAGCTAACTGATGCTAAAGTGACACCCGTTTAGGGGATATCAGAGAGCCAAGAGACAAGTGACTGCTGTTAGAGTGAAAGCTGAAAATGAAGGTGTGCTGTGGTGAGCGTAGCTCTTAGCCGTCACTGAGCCGCTATCATGCTTAATTTTTCAGAGGTTTTTCCCCTCACCCTAATTTTTCCCCACCTATTGATCAGCTTCCACACCACCAATCAGTGAGCCCCTCCAAAATAAATGAGTGGAATGTGTTTAGCCTTTCAGTATAATTTTGAAAAACTGTCATCATTTTTAAATACCGCTGTATACGTTGTTACCATTACACTGCCCAATGCTATTTGTAGCCCCATAGAAAAAGATATTATATTTCTCCGTGAGGCTAATCCAGGTAGATCCAGTCCCAGTTACTACATCACATAAATTTTTATGCATCAGCATGACAAATATCACAACTCCCACATCGGTGCATCCCTACGGCTGATCATCAGAGTTACAGGTACATCTACAAAGATTTAGAGAGGAATTAGGTTCATTCGTTCACTACAGACACAAGTGAGCACTAAAAGGTTCTGTTAAGCAGGTCAATTGGAGGCATATGTGATTGAAGGCAAGGAGAAGTAGAGTGGGGAATCTAGAACTGACCTGTGGGTGCCCAAACTTCTTGTCTTGGGGTGTTTTTGGTGGGTCAAGGGCCAGAATACGAATAAAGAAGGTAGATAGGTTTCAAGTTTTTAAAAATGAATTTCATTACATTACACCACATTTTTTACTTACACACATATATATATATATATATATATATATATATATATATATATATATACACACATGGAAATGGCATGATACTTCATCTCAGCTACGTGATATTTCAGACTTCAAGTGTACGTCAGGTCATAAGTATCAATAAGACAGTATGCCCGGCTGAACTACTGAACTCCATTGATTCCTTTAAACTGAGGTCGTTCCTTTTTTGAAAGCTTTTGTAATTTCCTTCCTAAAATGACTCCAGAAATTAGTCAAGAAAGTAAACATAGCCTTTTAGCACAGTTCAAATGTGCAAAGTGCGCTCCCAAGAGAAGACGAGAGCACTTTATGAAATTAACCTGAAATAGATGACTTGTTAAAAGAGGTATTGATTGTGCAAAATCTGAGGTTGACAGACACAAATGCACTTCTATACACACACACACACACACACACACACACACACACACACGCACACCCACCCACCCACACACACCCACCCACACACACTTTAGCTCTGACCTTAACACTTATATACTAGGGGTGGGCAGTGTAACAAAAACATAATGCTGTGATGTATGCAGAGCAAATAATAAGTTAATCTTAAATAAGTTGAGTCAACATCTTTAATCAGTTAGTCAACATCTTTAAATCCCACCAAAGATTTTCAGTGGGATTTAAATCAGACCTGCAACTGATGATACCTGCTCAAGAAAGTGTGCCTAGATGGAATTTATCACCAAAACATTGAAGTGTCTTCTGTCAGCATGTTTAATAAATAAGGCCTTTTTTTAAAGACACAGTAACAGAACTAGCTGGTCGGCTAGGCGTCCACATGCTCTTCTGTTACAACCACCTGTGGAGATTTCGCCTCAGTGACTCTGACTTACTCACTGCTGTGCTGGAAATCCCACCAATGTAGCATTGATAATCTCTTTAAGAACGTGGCTTATGGTTATTTTGAACAACAACCAAATATGATGTTGGCAGTAAGGGAAACTAATGACTTGCAAAACCAAGTTTTTGTTAGTGTATAAAAAACAGTTCATGCTAGGCTCTGTGGAAGTGGCAGAGTTATCACTCACTACTGTACAGTAATGAGACAGCATAGCAGGCAACATTATAACCTAGTATGTAGGAGGTTGGGGGTTCAAATCCCTATTTTGGCAGGAATGCTCTTATTTTAGGTTCCCTTCTGAAGAAATCTTAACACTAGCTTTGGTTTCCTCTGAAACATGATAGCTGTCTTTCTTGTGTGTGCAAGTTTAGAACAGATTCATTTATTTTCATATTGCACATCAGTGCACGGGCCTGGTGGATGGTGCTATGAAGCATCCTTTGGCCAAAGCTGTTCATCTTCAGTTGATCCACAAATCATTGATTTCTGTCATTGAATCTAGACTGGCTAACTTATAACCATGCCATCGGTTTAAAAGGATAAACGGCTTTAGAAGTAATGACTTTCAGTGCCTCAAGGTTAATGCTGATCCTGTTTGCTGTCCCTCTTGGGAATTGGCAGATTGGAGACAGCTTAATGTATTCAAAAAATACAAACCACAAAAGTGGTTTTACAGAGAGCGAGAGAGAGAGAGAGATGGGGAGAGAGAGTATAAGAGAAGCACCTCTTCAGATTAATTATAAGACTGAGTGATGTAGTTGAAAGCACACGCTCAAGGGGTTAAACCTTAACACATCTCATTCATCTCTGCTGCTCTGGGATTGGTTAAGAGCAGCTCACTATGACAACCACAACCCAACTCCAAAGGCCAATGTGAGCCCAGTCAACCAATCAAAGTGCAGGAACTCTGCCACCATGCAGTGCTCATGTTAATAAATGTCTTATGAAATGGTTCTATTGCTGCCTTGCTTGTGATAAAACATTGAAAAGCAGCCAGAAATCATCCAAAAATCAGATTTACTCAGTTTTCTCCTTACCTCAAATGCAGTCAGTCATCCAAGACATATGTCTGATGTTTGCTTCTTTAGTTTTGCGCTAGAGCTGTGTTTCTGACTCTGTAGGGCTGTTATCTAAAAAATGGACAAAAGTCTAGGTCCCTGTTTCTCTGTAAGGAAATGAAGGAACCAGCAGTCTGTTCTAATTTAAAGAGTCTGGTCTGCCTCTTTATGACTATTTGAAGGTATTATTTGAAGCAGCACTGATGTGTCTGATCCACTTGTACCAGTGCAACACACTCTAACACACCACCACCATGTCAGTGCCACTGCAGTGCTGAGACTGATTCACCATCCAAATAATACCTGCTCTGTGGTTGTCCTGTGGGGGTCCTGACCATTGAAGAACAGGGTTAAAGGGGGCAAACAAAGTATGCAGAGAAACAGATGGACTACAGTCTGTGATTGTAGAACTGCAATGTGCACCAATATAGTCAGTGGAGCTGACAAAATGAACATAAATGTAGATACAAGGAGGTGTACTCAATAATGTGGCTGACACAAGTAGCGCAAGTTTACAAGTGAACGTAAACACAAGCACTTTCACACAGAGAAAAGATCCACGAGATAAGCTAAAGATTAATGTTAGAAAATGATCTGGCGGACTGTCTCAGACATATACAGGCTGTTAGATATGAGAACACGGCTGGTAAGGAGTTCAGTATGAGTTCAAGGCAGATTTACAATGTAAAGAAACAGGCGAGGAGTTCATACAAAGGTTGGCAGTCATGAAGCTCATTACAAAACATGACAGTTTGTGAGGGATGGAATGCTAGACGATTCATTAAAATCTCTGCAGGCAACCAGGTGAGGTTTTTCATTGCAGCTGATGAAATTGCTTCCACCATTGAGCTTTCCACAGTGAACAATGTAGTGTCGAAACATCTCATTTGCATTTTCTGTCGCTCTGTTAGCTGACACAACCCACGTGGAGCCAGAGATGGCCTTTCGTGATCATTGTTCACATCATAATTACGGGAGTTCTCCTGTGGTTTCAGTCTAATCTCCTAATCATCCTAAAGTCTGCTGCATCTGTATCATGGTGAATTACTATGGACATTTTCCTGCACTCTAAAATGAACAGAAAACACTTATAATAGTCATAGAGCGGTTAGTAAACATATGCAACAAAGAAGATGCAGGAAACATTGTGCTTTAAAGGTGAATGCTCTTTTATTGAACAGGCAGCAAAGGAGAACTGCCACTCAGCACTGCCGAAACAGTCAAGGTTGCATAGCGGTCACTTCTAGCCATACATTTTCACCTGATGGTAGGCATTAACACTGCACTAAATACCCCACGGCCCAACACAGAATGACACAAGCAACACGTGCACACCATTAAGCTAACAACAACAACTTATTTACGAGAAACGTAAATAATGCGGCACGTCCCGAGAGCCTCCATGCATGGCCACGCTGAATGGCACACCTCTCACGCTCCCATGGCAGCGTGAGCCAGTAAAAGCGGGATGCTACAATATTTTTGTAGACCATATTGGTGAATTCTTCAGTTAATGTCTTTAACTCAAATAATACATAAATTCATTCTTTTAGAGACTTCACTAGTTTTTTCTGTGTTGCTCCAATTTTGGATAGAAATTAGGGTGGAAATTTAGAATGAAGAATGAAATCAAACTACTTGAGTTCCTAATAAAGTACTATTACTTCGTCACTTTAATGTTCAAACTATTACAGAGTAAAAATACATATGTGTTTTAGCTCATAAACCAATTAGAGGAAATCCTGCTTAAATTGACAATATTCATCTCTGAAAGCCAATCAAAACAGAGCAGCTCCCAAAAACCAAGATGAGAGGTGGGAAGTTTAGCGGAGAAGGAAGAAGGAAAACATTACCAGCACACAAAAAAACATAATTCATCCGTCATTCATTCGTTTTCAAATGAAGAAAATAGCTTCATCATCAGCTGCCAAATCTGCCACACAAAACTTCCACACTGAAGGGGCACACAGTTAGCTGACTGGCTTACTAATCCTAGCTAAACAGATACTTGTCCTTTAACTATATTCTTCTTAACATGGTGGCTCTTTATTAAACCTAAAAGCTCTTGCGAATTCTATATTGCGAGTGTCTGTCAGTTAGCTACTGTCTGTATGGTATACCTATATAAAAATATGGTTTTGTCACATTTTTAAAGGGAAACAGCCATATAAGGTTGGGATACTGGAAATCTAGTCTAACACACATTCCATATAAACACTAATTCTGTCATGCTCCGATTTGTGTTCACTTTCTGTTTTTTAAGACTGGTCTAAAATGTCTAATATGATCAGACTGCAGGTGGTAAGTATGAGCATTTATATACTTATGTGAAGTTCTTTTGTTGCGCGCACATCAAAATGGTCTTATTTTCAGCAGGGCAGGATGTAAAAAGTGTTAAAAGTGATGATATTCAGATAATTGTTTGGTCTAAATATAGAAAAGCAATAAGGTTGCCATGTCTGGAGAAAGAGACATTTGCACTTTGATCTCACCTTACAGATGATTCTACATCGTCAGAGACTTTTTGTTCTGGCAGTTCATCACAGGTCGCAACTTGGCTCTTCTCCTTCTCAGTCTCTCTCTCTCTCTCTGTTTACACTAAAAGATGTGTAAGTGTGCAGTAGTAGAACATACTGTGAACAATCTCAAGACTGAGAGCCTTCTCATGTAATATCATGCTGGCTTTAGTTTTATATGTAGCCAAGTCAACTCACAAATATTTTCAGTAAAAAAGTTATTTGATTACTCAAGTAGTTTCCTAATAAACCAATTACTTGAATAATTTCTTTTACTAATATTTTTACTTGTACTCAAGTAAATTATCACTACACTTTCAAAACCTGGTAAAAAAATGACTGCAGTTCTAATAAACGCTATGACTACACATGATAGGAAGATTTCTTGAGGCCCAAACATATGTGTAAAGAAAGAAAATCCCACTATTGTAATTCAGACAGTGTGTTTTCTTTATATCTTAATAAGCAATATGTGCAGACACAGATGCTTTGGAAGATACTTTTCTGCGCGTGTCAGAAGTGCTGTTTGATGGCTGATGAAAGAGAATCAGTTGGCTGGTGGCAGCTGATAAGACTGGAACTGTGGTTATGACTGTAGCCCATTCTCCTTCTGGTCATCCAATATGGAATTACCAGTAGGAGCCCTTGCCAAACGCTGTGTGTCTGGCTGTTCTAACGCATACAGTAGGCGTTTGATAAGCCCTGTGACTGGGAGGCCTGATATATCTTCCTTTGTTCTTGGTTTTACTCGGGGGAGTTTGCAGGGGGTCTTACCCCCCTAATTAAGACTTTAACAAAGGAAGTAAAGGTTAGGGGTTTTTTTAAGTAAATAAAGAGTAAACACCATAACATAAAAAAGGCACATCTGAAACATACACAGATTACAATTTAAAATAACTTATCATTAAAACTTGACTGTTAACACATAGGCTGGACTTTCTCATTGCATATTAAGTAATTGTGAATAGTAAATGTAAAAATTGAGGGGAAAAAAATGTTTTTGTGAAATATTTACCTTAGCTTTGTGAATTAAATAGTTATGTACTACCTGGTTTAGATGAGTTGTGCAGAGTGATGCATGAATATGTGATGCTAGAAGGGCTGGGATGTAACAGAACACAAGTATTCTGAATTCAGATATTTTTAAGAGAATACTTTTAGAGTGCTTATCCACAATATTTAAAAAATATATATACCATCTTTAAAATAACACTATCAGTACTTGTTTATTAACTATTTTAAAGTTAGCGCATGGTGTGTAAAGACATACCCTAAAAAAATAAGTCAATAAAGAACTTCATACTAAATAAAGAAAAAATATAAATTAATAAGTTAAAGCTTAGTAGACTGATATGTCAATGTGAGGATCAGTTATTAATCTCAGTGTTACTGAGCTCTGATAAAGCCTGAGTAGACTGATAAATCAATGTGATGATCAGTTATTAATCTTGTGTTACTGAGCTCTGATAAAGCCTGAGTAGACTGATAAATCAATGTGATGATCAGTTATTAATCTCAGTGTTAATGAACACCTTTGAGGGATGAGTGAACTGAATGCTTGTGAAGTTTAGCATCAGTATTGTACCAGACATATAGCAGGTTACATACATGCCATTAACTGAAAATCACATTTATAGTCAAATTTGCACTATTGTGTTATTGGGATTTGGCCAGTGTTCATGGGATTATGGGAGCAGCAGTAGACTGAAGCAGGTGATGACAGCATTATGAAAATAATGTGGGAATTTTGTGTCTTCATTTAAAAAAAATGTTTTTTTTTATCATTTAATCAAGAAAACTGCCAGTAACCATGAGGAAGATTGTGAGTTAAATAAAAATTGCTACTTTTTCATAGGATAACTTTGGGTGCTAGCCATGTCTGAGCTTTAGCTGGTAAACTGATCTTGCTAGCTAACCCTACCTTGGTTGTTCACGCTCTCATTTGCCCCTAAAATACTTTGTGTCCACTCTTATTGACACGATAATAACAATGACTTAATTTCATAATTGCATTCTAAGTGTTAACTGGTCAGAACTACTTAGCTTGAGTTTCAGTAACTGAAGAAAATGTGAAAACTATAACACACATGATAGCTTGTTAGCTCGCCAGCTAGATTGCCAGCTGGACTTCACTGAAGGACATGTGTCTACCTTCTATTATGTAGCTAGTGTCCTTGTACAATCACTGTGGAGGCAAGAAAAACAGTCAAGTCATTGCATAATTCACACTCTGGCTTTGTTCCATTAAAATGAAACACGCTCCTTCCTCCCTCTAGCCCACCCTTTCTCGAACTCCCTCCTTCGCTTTTCTCCATTCTCTCTGTACCCCACACTGTTGGTCTCAACCCAGGACCATTATAATCCATCCCATATTGCCATTAATTAGCATTATAATTGGAAGCATATGCGGAGTGTAACACTAGCTGGTAGAATGTAGTGATGCAGAAAACTAGTGTTAGCAGTGCTGATATAATACGAGGTGCATTAGTCTGGCCGCAAGTGCTGCCTGTATTTTCTGGAAATTGTAAAAGAAATGAATTTGATTTGCTTGCTTTCTTGTTCTTTTTAGCCCTTTCCCTCCCTCCCTGTCTATCTCTCTCTCTCTCTCTCTCTCTCTCTCTCTCTCTCTTTTTCAAATACTACTGAATCAAACTAACATGGCAAGCCATTCAAGTGTTGAATGCACTAAAATGAAAGGTTCTTTCTTAGAGTAACAGTGGCTGACCCTAACTCTGTGCATGTGTGTCTCCTCACAAAACGTACCTTACTGGAAGTGGAATGAATGGCTGTGTATTAGAATCGCCTTCATCCTCCGTCACTCTTCTGGAATTCCCACAGAGTCTCCTGCTTTGTCAAAGGCTAGAATCAATCAATTGAAACATTTGTAGCACATCAGCCACCAGGCGTATACAATTTATGTATAGAGTGAACGTTTGGGCAACTCTGGTCACGTGCTTTGGGTAGATGGGAGGTGTGGTCAGTACAACCTGCTGTACAAGACAGCACAAACGCTCATGGAAGAATATATATTTACAAGGATGATATTATGATCTATTTGAATCCAAGGCATTAAATGAGATATATAAGCTAAATATATACAAAATCATCATTTATAGGGTACTTTCTATTGGGAGGTGGCTGTCTTAAACCCTAACCCCTAAACTCAGTGAAAAAAAAACATATAATCTTTGTATTTTTTTTAAAGACCTCTTAGAATTCTTCAAAAGTGAGGTTGAAAATCTTGTTATGAGTTTAATTTTTACATAAAACAAAACCTTTAGGAAAAAACTGTCTCATGTTTTCATGTCATTACCGAAACACAAAGAGCTTTAGTCCATAGGCGGAGCCTTATTTTAGCCACACCCCTGTGTCCCTGTCCCCTCTCATTGTTTCGAAGTAAGTGTGTCCCAAAGTCTGAAAAAGCTGTGTTTGCTAGTCATGTACTGGCTAGTTTTTGACTTCTGCTCAAAAATAGCCTAAGGTGTCATTACCGAAACATTTGAGAAAGTTTCAGTAGTGTTACGATTGTTTTGGTAGTAACAAAATGAAATGTTAAATCATTTATTTTAATAAAGGAAACATAATCAAACATAGTCTTAACAGCTTAAACCAGAATGAATTCCATGTTAGTCTAAGCTGGTTTATGCTGGTTTGGTAGTGGTCTGTTGCTGGTTTAGCAGGTCATCCAGCATGGTCATGCTGGTTGACCAGCACACCAGCATCCAAAACACAACATATGCTGGTTTTGCTGCTGACCAGCTATGCTGGTCTCTGCTAGCTTTTCTAGCAGGGAAGGTATAGGGTTACTCAGTTTTGAACTCTGACTTCGAACTAGTTTGGTAGAATGGTCCATATTGATGTACAGTTACAGATTGTAGCCCATTTTCTGACTCAGCATCATTGCTATGTTGGAAATGGCCCTACTATTCAGCCAAGAGTGGCTCTGTAGTCAGAAACCGACTACTGAAGAAGGGCTATTGGATAACTGGGCATCTACATATCTATAGCTACAAATGACACTACATGATAGGGGTTTCTAACAAAGTGGCTGGTGAGCTTATACCATAAAATGGAAAGATGAATTAGCCTGTGCTGTTCACTGAAAACTATTGAAGTCACTTACTCTTACAATGAGTGCATTTACACGAACTTCGTAAAATCAGATTGTCAGTAATCTGTTCATCGTGTTTACATGCTCTTGGGTAATCAGATAATGGGGAAGCTCCGGGTCTACATGATTCAGATAATAATCTGATTTCTGCTTTGCAACCAGCCAGTAAACTCACAGAGGAAGACATGATGTAAACGTAACGTAAAACTTAAACTTCATGCCACGGCTTTTTTTTAAAACATTGCGCCGCTCTACCTAAAAATATATACATACACACATCATCTAAACCACTTATCCTTCTGGGTTGCTGGAGCCTATCCCAGCTGTCATTGGGCAGAAGGCAGGATACACCCTGGACAGGTCGCCAGTCCATCGCAGGGCAGACAGACAGACATACACAGTCACACTTACACCTAGGGGCAATTAAGCACGCCCGGCCGAGAATCAAACCCAGACCATTCTTGCTGTGAGGCGACAGCATTACCCACTGCGCCACCGTGCCGCCCTTACCTAAAAATATGAATATCATATTATCACATATAAAAAATATGAATATCATATTAATATATATATATATATATATATATATATATATATATATATATATATATATATATATATATATATATATATATATATATCATCTAGAAGGTGAAGAATATTTGAATCCTACATTTTGTCGAGCGTGTAGTTGGTTACAGCATCGTTCCAAAAGCGTTCACACATGCACAGACTGAGAAATCCGAAAGAAATCAGAGTAAGGGTATACATGCACTAAGAAATCTGATTACTGAGCTAAAGTCCAGCTCTCTTTATCTGATTTCTTAATCAAATTCCTAGACCTTACTCCAATCTAAGAAATCAGAGTATGCTGTTTACATGACCATTTGAATAATCAGATAACTGCAGAAATCCAATTATGAACGGATCATTGAGTGCATGTAAATTCACTCAATATGTAGATTGTTTTAACACTCTCCATATTATCTGTGTTTCCTTCATTCAATCTTAACAATATATGAATCGTTCTCTTCTTTCTCCTCTTTGTATTTCCAAGTACTGATGGAAACTGTTCTCCCTGTTCTAACACATACAATGCCCCCACTCCCCTTGTACCAAAGCTCCCACACTCAGTAATTATCCCATTTTTCGTCTTGGACATTTTTAAATGGCTAAATGCCCCTCTTAACTCCGGGGCAGCCTTTCACATTCACTGCATGGTCACCCACAACGAGTCCAAACAAGCCCTTTAAGCAAGAGCATTTTCTAAAGAGGCCATTACACACCAGACTCATTCATTAGACAGTGGAGAGAACAGGCAGCTAAGAGCAGGCGGCTAGACAGACAGACAGACATGTTTATGGAGATAATGATAGCCATGTCTCATAGATTCTGTCTGTCTCACAAGCTCTCTCACTCTATGTGTTAGCTGGACTGTTGTTTGCTCTCCAGGTTAATGTAACCACATTAAAAGGGCGGACTGGCAGACTCTAATGGGGGAGATGCCGCACTGATAACAAACTCCAGTAATGGGGCAATTACTGACATACACACGCACACACTTTTAGCAGCTTTGTTTTAATTGAAGCTATTACTGAGAGAGAGTGGACACATGTACACAGCATTTTAGCATTTTCTATGGGCTTTGTTTTATTTTGCACTGTTACTGTTACAGAGAAAGAAAAAATGCAGTCATGCACATATATGTGTCGCTGCTGTCAGAACAAAACCTTTTTTCTCCATTTTTGTCGTTTTTCAGTTTTTGACATAGTTTGAAATGCCTGTTGCCCTTTACACTGTGTGATAAATGGATCAAAATAAATGACCCAAAATGACTTGGAAAAATGTCTGGTTCCACTGATTTACATTCAAAGTCAAGTATGTTTTTTTCCTTATATACACACACATATATATATATATATATATATATATATATATATATATATATATATATATATATATATATATATATATATATATATATGTATATATATATATATATGTATATATAAATGTGTGTGTGTGTGTGTGGTGTGAAATCGCCTTTAGATTTTGATATATAGTTATATGCCTATTTATTTTTTGTTATACTTTTGTGTGCTTTTACTGTAGGGGTGCTGTGAAATTTCAACTGCTGGTCAGAAAATGGTCAGAAATGGAGCATTTTGGTGGCCAAAGTCCTGGGTCTTTTACTGTAGGATGCACCAAAACTTCAGCCACCAAAATGTTCCATTTTTGAACATTTTCAGATAAATATTTGATGAGAATGGTGCATATTACAGTAAAAGACAAAGTAAAAGTATAGACACGATATGAGTAACTGACTAATGGATGAATGAATGAATGAAAAGATAAAGTGTATACAGGAGTTGAATAAAAGAGAACAAAGTCAGCATTGCTCCAGACTGGTGGATGGGAGGGTGATGAGTTGTAACACACACACACACACACACACACGCACACACACACAGACTAAAGACATAAGCAGATGGCAGAGCGAGAGAAAGCGAGTGAATAGGGAGAAGAGACTAGCGGGCTGGTTTTGGCTGAGGTGTGCGTGTAAGGTCAAGGCAGTGAAAAGGGGTCAGCAGCATATGGCACACTGAGCTGGAGGGCAGCAGCCCACTGTGAGAGCATTTACAGACTCAGCTAGAGTGCCTAAGTGTGTGTGTATGTGTGTGTGGGTGTGTGGGGGGGGGCTGGGGGTGCAGGGGGTAAGTGTCTAGTGATAAGTGAAGCACAGGACCACCTCAGCTGACCAGAATGTGTTGTTCTTTTTGGACCTGTGTGTGTGTGTGTGTGTGTGTGTGTGTGTGGTGAAGCTAAATGAAAAGCAAGCCAAAAAGAAATCTGAGGTGTGTCCATAGTGATGAACAGAGCTGTAGATGATTTCTAATGATGAGGACTGAGATAACTGTAGATCAAGAATAAAGTTATGATAGATATTTAATATTCAGAACGCTTCATATTCAATATTTGAAGTGGTGACTAAATCTCAAGGTAGATAACCTGACAATGAATAGCTGTAAATACAAAATAATAGTATGTGATTTACAATGTGTAATAACTGAAAATGCCTGAAATATTGAATAAAATGTCTAAAAACTCTTGTCACTGTTGGGAGAAAAACCTTGTATGTATGTATGTTTGCATATATGTATGTATGTACAGAGAGAGAGAGATCATAAAACAAATAATAAAACATAGGTTACTTTTGTCAATTCTAATGATATAGACGTCCCAAAATTATTTGGACATCTGCGCCACACTTGTCTTAGGTGGCATTCATTTTAAACAGACTGTTCCATGGCTGTAATTCTCTTTGTGTATGCTTTCAGAAGGTGGCTAGTGTTTCAGGTCAATCTTATTTGAGCAGTTTCTTCTTTTGCAGGTTTGCATGCAAAATGTTTTGTACTCTGAGTTCATTATCCCGTCAATGAACACAACCTCATCAACGGCATGATAAGAAAAACAGCCAAAGACACTGATGTTTTCACCTCTGTGCTTCATAGTACCCTTACAGGAATTCTTCTCCAGGCTACCAGCAGTTAAATTTTTTGCTAAAAGTGTTTTCTGAAACAAATATCATTTTGTTAAAGCTGCACTATATAAGATGTTTTTGTTACAGTTGAAAGAAGTAGCATTACTGAGTCAGGATAAAAAGCATGCTAAAAAGCATCTGCGTGTATCTATATATATGAACATATACACTAAGCTATCTTCGGTTTATGATGTTTATCTTTTGTTTCTGTGTTAATTTTGTTGTGTCGATACTCCAACTGAGGGTGGATGGGTGAATGGGTGGATGGGTGGATGGGTGGATGGGTGGGAGGGAGGGAGTTCAGGGCAGAGAGCATTTATTTGTTTCTGTGTTGTCACTGTACATCTTGTATTTTTGTTTAGTATTAAAAAAAAGTTGTTCACAAGTTTACCAGTGGTTAAATGGTGTTCAAAAACTTTTTGGAGCCACTGTATATTTTAAGTTTTCTTTAACTTTGACAGCTTGAGCTTTGCCTACATAAATAGTTTTGGAAGAGAGAGATTCTCACGATAGAACTACATGCTCTGTTATTCTCTATCAAGTAGCATTCTCTCTCTCTCTCTCTCTCTCTCTCTCTTTCTTTCAGTACTATGAAACAATTGAAAGCAGAATGGCTGTTGTCTAATTGCACAATAGCGCAGCTCTCAGTAAATAAAGGCTGAGGCGCTGTATAAAGCTGGGCTGCTTTGATGCTTCTAAAGCTCCTCATGCTGTCAGAGAGATTTTGCATAGTGCGGCGCAACATGTCTGTGTGAATACACACACACTGAGCACAAGCGCATCACACACACAGCGTCCATGCTCCCAGCCTGTTCTTTTAACTCATGATATCAAGTAGAATAGCTGAATCAGTTCATACGTGCCCTGTACGTATACATACACATACATATATACACTGCACTTAAATATCTGGCAGTGTTCAAGCTTTGTTCTGTAGTTACTTAAATCTCTCCCTCTTTCTCTTTCTCTCTCTCTCTCTCTATTCTGCAGCTGTGCATGACTGATTCCCCCAGCAGGAGGATTTAAGGGACAAAGCCCACCAGACAACAGCTATTGATCCTGTCTGCGTGTGCATGTGTGCGCTACTCCCTGGGGATTAAAGATTCTTATCCTGAGTCCTGAGATATCATTCGAAAGTTTCATACAGTCCCACAGATTTTTCAAAATGTCTGTATAAGTAAATGGTTAAGGGGTAAACAAAGTCATTCAGAGTGGTTTGATATGAAATACTCAGAGAAACTTACCTACCAATTTTTGTAAGTTAAAAGTGGTTTATTTTTTGGGACGTCCTTTCATTTCGCTGCTCTCGAAACAAAACCTTGTAACTCAAAACCTTGTAACTCTGTTTTTGACATAATTTGAAAATGCCTGTTACCCTTTACATTGTGTGTAAATTTCATGAGGAATGGACCAAAAGAAACGGTCCAAAATTACTTGATAAAAAGTCTGGTTCCATTGACTTACATTAAAAGTAAAGAAGGTTTTTCCCTTTTCCTGTAAAGTTACTATTTTGGAGATACGAGGTTTTGTTCTGACAGCAGCGGTTTGCTACTAAGGGACATTTTTAACAATTAAAGTAAATCTGAAATATTTCTATACTGTGCAAAATAGTATAAATAAGCTAAACAATATGCAGATAACCGTATGTCAGTATTGCTTTCCAACTGACCCAGCAAAACAAGGGCTAAATTTTAATTTTGAGACTGAAGTTGGCTTCTTATTCGGCAGCTTTCTGTTTGCAATTTTCTGGTCCACCTTAAATGGAGCAGCAGTTACATTCTGAAACCTGTTAAGGTGCCTGAATGTAACTGCTGCCCCATTTAACATGGAAGAGACAATGTGAATAAGAAGCCAACTTTAGCTTCATTGAGTTTCTGAAGTCATTTGTCTCATTCCTGTGTCCCATATACTCATGCCTCTAACCATCATACACTGTTGGAGTTTTAAAAATATTAGTCATTCCACGACTTGTCCTGATCGGTCTGGTGTCTGGGGACATTTCTTTATGTCTGTGGCCTCAAAAACAAAGTGAACTAGTTCATATGCAGCAGACTAGACAGCAGGAGATGATCGAGGATCTGCTGCGTTTTCATTTTCATTTGAAACGTGACTGAAACATCCCTGACTCAGCCACTCAGCTAAAGGAGGAACATTATGGTGGTTTGCACTGTTTGTATGTCAAGTTGTCTTCGGTATACCATCCACTGCTAGACTGCATTATGCAGAAATTTAGTTAAATCAGAATTCTTTAAGCACAGCTCTGACACAGTTTGTTTTTGGGGTAGTTTAGCCAAAAATCTAATAAAGTCAAATGTTTCATAGAGTAAAGATGTTTACCCATCTTTACCAAGGCTGCCATTAAGCATGTAGCTGACTGTATATAGATTGGATACAAAGTTAAGATCAGCCCGTTCGCAAGAAACCAAGAGGAGTTCGGCATTCAGTTTTCGGTGGTGTGTCTTTCGCCAAGACCCCAGAGTAAAACACATCCTTCATATTTGTAATGTGTGAAACAGCACATTTCCATCAATCCATCTTCTTGTGCCTTGTGGTGAAACTCATGATGAATATGATGTGGGGATTGAGGAAGGAAGGTGCATTTGGCAATAGAAGGTTGGGAACGGATAGTGTCACATGCAGCACAGACAGTTATGAGCTAATCTTGGAAGCCAGAAGTGCTAACAATCTCATGCAGTTCACACAACTCACGACTACATTGAGATTCTGAGAAAAGGTCTCACCTTGGTACACCTTGCTACCTACTGCTGTCTGCATGAAGCCAATGTTCCTAGCACAGAGAACTGGATTCTTGGTCAAAGATACATTGGACAGGAACAAGATGTTTATAGCATTCAACTTTCAGATATGGCTACAACATTCAATTGATTAAATTGCATTACACTGATAGGTTGAGCGGAGACAGAGCAGCTCTGGCCCATTCTTGGTAGCTACCACCCGAATAATATCGGGTCAACAGCGGTTCTGTGGTCAGAAACTGACAGCCGTCACATTGTTCATGACGACACTTGCGCTGCAGTGTGTAATTGTACTCCTACAGCAAGTCCACCAAGTCCCAGTGATGTAGGTATCCATGTAGTACATGATTAATTCAAAGCTATGCAAGCCTTGGAGTCAAAGCGAATGGCATGAATTCTTCTAAAACTTTCTTTTAATTAAACATCAGCACTCTCGCTCGAGAGAGCAGACAGCTAGCCTGCTAGCATGCTAAAAATACACCATGTGACAGGCTGTGAAAGAACAGGAGTGCTAAACCTCAGCTGTAGCAGACCCTGATTTTTTGAAATGCCATTACACATCTATCCAGAAGGTCAGTTCAGTGAAGATGATGTCTTGTTTAAATGGAGAAGCTGAGTATACACAAACTTTAAAAACTAGGAAAAAGTTCTTAAGGGAGATAGTAGAACACAGATACAGCCTAGTCCTGACTTGGAATGGATAGGACTGTTCAGGATTAACTGACTGAATTACACACTGAAGAAAAAAATCAAATTTGATCAGCTGTGAATATGTGGCAGTTTGCAAGATGAAGATGCATATGTTAAATTCTCCTACTGCTTTTTCTCACAATAAGAAAGCTATTTATATGCTTAAATCTTCTTTTCAGTAAAGTATAGGACAAATCAGGCTTACTTCACAACAGCAAAGAACTTACTTCCAGGTGGATAATGCTAGTAGCGCTGCACTGGAACAACAGGATTTTGTACAAATGAATTTAACCAACATATTGGAAAAATAGGAAGCTTTTATAAACTGATCTTCCCAGGTCAAAAACTTCATGACTCATATAATCATGGAACTTGAACCAGCCAGACATTTCATTGCTGTGTTTACAAAAAAAGCATTCACTCTGTAAGACGGTTTTCCGACTGCGCATTCAAAAACAAGAAACGACCCAAGCAGGAACCAACAGAACTTATGGCTTTAGTTCTAATTCATTTCGCACCTGTTCAAGAGATGTGGAGACTTGTTAGACCATCAAAAGTGTCACCATCAGATAAACAGTACTTTTCATAACCATTCATAACGTGTCATATGACTTAACAGAAGTTAAAACATTAAATCCTATGCCACATCTCATGATTCCCATGACTGTGCAAACCATGCAAAACTTTACATGAACAGCTAGTACTTTTAAAAAAAAAATCCTGTGAAGGCCTTGCGAATGGAAACAGCCATGCAGGTCAGAAACAGAAACAATATGACATCACTCACCCTGAGAAACTTCCCTCAGCTGAATGCTAATTCAATTACATCCTTTAGCCTATTTGTGTCCATGTGTGTGTGTGTCCAGCTGTAAAGACATGATTTCATTTCCTTTCCATTTAACAGGTGTGTGTCAGAGATGGGGAACTGAGTCAGCGACTCAGACTGACTCAACTTACGGCTCCTGAAATTTCAGCCCGAGAAAACAACACAAACAAAACAACGTTAGGATCTCCAACCTTAGTGTGGTAAATGCATACAGTCTCACAGTCTTGTTTGTATGACTTTGCCGAATTTATCTGAAGTTTTAGTATTTTCAGATCACATTTCTAATCTCAAGATTACTCAAGACTGGGCTCGGCCTCGCACCCCAGAGATTTGATACTTAATTCGAACTCACACCTCAGACTCTCAAGACTCAACTTGGACTTGCTCTTTAGAGCCATTGGACTCAACTCGGACTTGCAGCTCAGAGACTCAAGACTTGACTTGGACTTTGGAGTCTTGAGACTCAACACAGACTCACACCCCAGAGACTTGAGACTCAACTTAGACTTGCACTTTGAAGTCCTGAGACTCAATTTGGACTCGCACCCCAGAGACTTGACACTCGACTCGGACTTGCACCTCAGAGACTCAAGACTCGACTCAGACTCACACCCGAAAGACTTGATACTCTTCTCAGACTCGCACCTGGAGATTCGACACTCGACTTGGACTCACACTTTGTAGTCTTGAGATTCAAGAGTCTGAAATCCCGACTTGGACTCACTCCTCAGTGACCTGGGACTCAACACAGACTCACACTCCAGAGACTTAAGACTCAACTTAGACTTGCACGTCAGAGTTTTGAGACTTGACTTAGACCCCAGACGCTCGAGACTTGACTTGGATTTGCACGTCAGACACTTGAGACTTGACTGAGACTGGCATACCAGAGACCTGAGACTTGACTCGGATTTGCACATCTGAGTTTTGAGACTCAACTTGGACCCCACAGACTCGAGACTCACAACTAGGAAACTTGAGATTTGACTCGCACTCCAGAAACTCAAAACTTGACTTGGACTCGTACCTTAGAGGCTCGAGACCTGACTTGGACTTGCACACCAGAGACTCGAAACTGAACTCAGACTCATACTTCGGAGACTCGACTCGGACTCAGACCCCAGACACTCAAGACTCAACTCAGACTTGCACCCAAGAAACTCGACTTGAGATATATATGTATATGTGTTTAATCCACTGATCTTTAAGCATCGTCTTCATGCACATCCCTGAACTCACCCCATTTCAGTACAACATGTCTGTCTTCCTTGTGACAGTTCATTCCTCTCTACAGCCCTGCCCACACTTCTAACCTCAGTTTGCTTAACAGAACTAACAAAACGCCACCTTTAACCTCCGTCTGCTTGAGAGAATTTATGAAATAACTCTTTGTGATGGACAGAGCAGAGTCTTAAACATGTTATTGATTTTTTTTTTTGCGACAGGAATAGTGAGGTGCTACAGCCTTGGATCCATCCAGGAGTGAAATGGAATTTTCCAAACATGTTTGTGCCGCTTTAAAAAATCATCTGACATTTAATTTCTCACGTATGGGCACCTCCGGTAGGTCAGCATGAGCAATGAAAACAATGCCAGTGACATTCACGGATACATGCTCAGATAAGCACACGTACACTGTACACACCCCCCACACACACACAGAGCTGAAACCATCTCAGTCATTGGGTTCGATATGTCAGCGACCCTATATATATATATATCTATATATATATATATATATATATCTTATATATATATATACTGTGTGTATATATATATATATATATATATATATATATACAGTATATACTGTGTTGTCATCTTAAAGGGAATCAATCTCTTCCGCTTAATTAAATGGTTAAGATGTAAACAAAGTAATTTCAGAGTGTTTTGATTTGAAATGCACCATTATCTCAAAGAAAGCTTTTACATAAAATGGCTACGAATACACTGTCTGATGCCTGAGACATTGTTTTGTGACAGTTTTAATAGATGTTTTTGGGCGAAATGCATTTTAAAAAATACAAAAACAAATTTTAAAAATCTTTTTTTAAAACCCATTAATGGCAGAGAGGAACATGCAGTGTGAGAGGTATACACAAGTATGTGCAATGTGAGGCAAAAAAGTACCCAAAGAAAACTTACGTTTTGAGATTTGCCTCTATTTTACTGTCATCAACGCTGCATACTAAACTCAGAAGGCTTGTGTAGGTTCAGTGGTCATTTTGTATATTAAATAAAATGGCTTGACCTTTGAGACATCATGATCCACGGTTCCTATCACCACCATTGTTCAGACATCTGAGTTTTAAAAAATGAACTGTTCTGAATTTGTATAAGGTGATCTGGACTTTTCCCATTGTTTATCTTAGGATGCTTAGCTTAGAACTAACCCCGCCGCTTGGAAGCTGTACTTTAGCCTGGATAGTTCTCACTGTAAGTTTGCTATTTGCTTCATAATGGTGTTGTTTTCCTCATCCACCAAGAGAGTGATTAAAATGATGTAGGTCTAAATTCTGTGACTTACATAACTCAGTAATAAACAAAAACACTTGGGATGAAAACACTTGGGATGACTTTCATGGTCGTCGTGTGGGTGAATCCAAAGAAATTCCTGTCTGATTCCTGTGAAAAGTTACAGATGACATTGCTAGGCTAAGATGGCCTAAAGCTTTGTTTTACCCCACATTTGGTTGTTTTTGGTTTTCATTAACTGCTCTTTTTATCATACTTCTTTGAGATGGCTATTAGACTCGCATAGAGAAGCGCTGCTTTATTTACTAACCTTACATGTCAGTTCCAGCTTGATCATGTTAGCCAGCCAGCCAGCTAGCTAGAATTTAACTCTCAGCCATGAGTAGCTCCTCCCTTTCCACTTCACATTGCATTGTGGGACAGAGGTGTCTATCAACACCATACCAGAGAGGAATTAATGCTCAGTAATATCTTCTTGGTTGGCCAGACACTAGAGGGCACTTCTGAGAGAGTTCAGAAGGTCAGTCCTTTTCACACAAACTAATTTTCTCAACACAAAACGGTATAAAATATTTCAACTCTGCTGTCATATTTTTCAAAATTCTTGTTATAGGACTTTCCAACAGTGAACCGTTTCACTCAGCCAATGAGCTGATCAGCTCACTAACCAATCAGCACTCAGGAGCAGTAATGCTAGCATCCTACTGCCCAAAACCTGTTTGCTATAGAAGAACAGAAAGGTACTGACATTTTCATACATTTTTTTATGTAATACATTCTTCTACTTTTGAAACATAAAGAGATTCTCTATGAAAGATTGCAACAAATATTGAATTAACACTTTTAGCCATTTAGCTCCATTCACTCCCAATGATTGTGGGCTTCCTCTCTTGTTTTTGGTATTCAGAGGCCTCCTTTGATCTAAAAAGCAGAACAGGGTGGGAGCACGGAGACCGGAGGCTTAATTGAGTAAATGGGAGCAAGCAGAGGAACAAACGAGGATGAACAAACGGCTGTTTTATGGACATAGATCATAATATAACTTTATAGTTAACCGCAGATCAAGCATTTTTTCAGGTGGTTTAACTATTAGGTCAAATTTACACACATACCTACCAGACATGAGTTCAGACAATCAGATTTGACTGTACACAAGTTTGATAGGAAGTGGCCAAGTATATATTTCTGAGTGCAACTTTATCATCCTCAAAACCCAGTCTGACTTATTGCTTAGCATACATTTGGGACACAGCAATAAAGTCCCTGAAATATGGCTTTGGTGCTTTTGGATTCTCAGGACTGCAATCAGTGTCGCAATCTGCATAATAAAAATGCTTCTTGATGAGGAGGAATGAAAAATGACCCAGTTGTAATGGTTCTGCATTTGTCACCAAACTGCTCTGCATGTCTGCTGGGATGTAATCATTCATCTGTGTCTAGTGTCTGTCTACTGTGACCCCACAAAGACAGGGAAACATTTCTACAGGGAAATAACCAAAAGTAGATTAGAGCACAGTATGACTTACTGTGAACTTTAAAAAACAAAACTGTGTAGCTGAATGCTGGGCAGCCATTTTAGACTAATGACACTATTGACTCCTACTAGCCTTGCAGCTCCAGTGCTAAACTAAAGAGGCACACGTCTCAGAAATGTGGAAAATTATGCAAATTCCACCCCAAATTCACACTTCTAACCTTTTTTATCGGCTCCACTTACCATATAGGAGCACTTTGTAGTTCTACAATTACAGACTGTAGTCCATTTATTTCTCTGCATACTTTGTTAGCCCCCTTTCACCCTGTTCTTCAATGGTCAGGACCCCCACGGGACCACCACAGAGCAGGTATTATCTCGGTGGTGGATCTTCTTCAGCACTGCAGTGACACTGATGTGATGGTGGTGTGTTGGTGTGTGTCATGCTGGTACAAGTGGATCAGACACATCAGTGCTGCTGGAATTTTAAACACTGCAGTGTCACTGCTGGACTGAGAATAGTCCACCATCCAAAAATCCAACAGCATCATATGACCACTAATGAAGGACTAGAAGATGAGTAACTACAGTGAGTTGAGTAAATGTACAATGTAACTTAAGGTCCTGTCATCATTTCTCAGTGCCCACCTGCTCGGATATGTCCTCGTCCTCTTTAAATAGCTTTATTATTATTGTCTCCTCTGTGCCATGTTGTCCATCTTCACAAGACTCACATATGAAAATTGCTACA
Organism: Colossoma macropomum; assembly: GCF_904425465.1. Classification (NCBI taxonomy): domain Eukaryota; kingdom Metazoa; phylum Chordata; class Actinopteri; order Characiformes; family Serrasalmidae; genus Colossoma; species Colossoma macropomum. The sequence goes on from NW_023495014.1 coordinate 686,338, forward strand.
TTGGTAATGCAAATTAAAGTAATGAAGGCTGTAGATCACTGCCTGTTGTATCAGCCAGTATCAGATTCAGACAGTCCCGCTGAATATGAAACGTTAATTTCTCAATACTATCTTCTTATTCAAAATTCCATTCCACCTTAAATAGTGCAAAAGTCACATGCTAGTGCCTGCACAGATGTCTAAATGAAATGCTTCATCTAATCTTCATCTATTCTGTGAGAATCAGTAACAATCAGCAAACCAGGGCTGCATTATTTAAGGTGGGGGCTGCTGGTTTAAATTACTAAATTACTACAGATACACACTTGGAACATGGAAGCGTTCTTGTGCATATATGTGTGAGTATATACATTAGCTCACAGTAAAACACTACTGGCCCACTGGGAATTCTCCTAACTCTCCTGATTACCCGCTCCGGCACTGATGTGAGGCCTGCTATTCTCTCTAGGGAGTGTTCCCAGGGCTGTACATCGCCTTAGCTCTTTAAATAAAGCATCAAACCTCAATATCATACATAAAGGAGACTTATGAAGGATTCCTATAGTCATAGTTAGGATCCTGGGGTCATCCAAGATTACACAAAGGAGAAACGAGGAGCAGATTTTTTAATATGGACACCCTTGTTCTGATTAATCGTTATAGTTTCCGTCATAACTACCATAACTAGCAGTGGTGGTGATAGGAACCAGACGTCTGTTTCTAAAACCTCCCTCACAGAAAGTTATTACGTAAAATCATTACAAATACTTTGCCTGATGCCTGAGATATTGTTTCATTTTTGTTTTGAGATGATTCTAAAAATGTTTTGGCCTAATGTTAAGTTTCTCTAGAATGGAGTGTTTTACATCAAACCACTCTGAATAACTCAGTTTACATCTTAAAGACTGAATTATGCAGAAATTTTGAATAACTCAGTGTTATTCCCCTTTGATAACACTCATTTACATACAACCAGCTCAGCTCATCCCTCAAATATAGTCAGTTACATTACGTCTTAATAGCACTCATTCACATAGAGATACGTATAGACTCATACACAAAGATGCACAATGCACAAAGATCCACTGTCACACCAACACACACACACACACACACACACACACACACACACAAAACATAAATGTGTGGTGAGTTTGAGACGTATTTCCTGTCCTGCTACAGGGAAACAGCATTAGTGTGTGTTCCAGTCTGATGCTTTAACAGTGTTTCCTCCGTTCTCTTCTGTGTCACTGTCAGGAAACCAAAAGGAAACCAAGACAAAGAGAATCCACCTCCCTCACACGTACACTACACACAGAGAGTCTCCAGTGCTCAGCCTACACCCTACTACTGGCATCTCTGACTGTTCACTGTAAAAATACTTTGACTTAAAGGGCTTCCCTTTTTTTGGAATAAACGATTTTAAAATACATGCTTAAAAAAGATGGTTCTTCAAGGGGTCTTTAATAAAGGCAATGGTTTTGTTTAGAAACATGAGTTCTATATAGAGCCACATCATGCTTAAAAGGTTCTTTGCATGATGAAAGGATTCTTCAGATTGATGGAGAATGTGTTGTATATGATTCTACATATAGAACATCACTTTCGATACTATATAGTATCACTTGGATACTTCAAAATATGACTTTTGTTCAGTTATGGCTGCTGTTCACCAGGTGAAAGTGGTAACTTTTGGTGCTCATCCTCACTTAGGGTGCTGGAAATCACAATCACAATCGCATTTCTTCCTTCTTATGGATTCTGATGTCTTTGTAACAATCCTTGCAAACGTCTTCTGAGGTGCTAGATCTCAGGAATGTTATAAGCTGTATTTTTATCTAATGCTTTTATTTTCTGTTTGAGTAAAGCACTCAGAATTGCCACCGAGTACAAAGGGTGATATACAAATAAACCTGCCCTGCCTTGCTTTTTCAAAAATGGGTCTGTACAGCCCCGAAAAGGGTTCTTCTATTCTTACAATGTCAAGCTTCTAACAATAAACACTTAAATAGATGGTTCTTTAAGGGTTCTATAGTAAAGAAAGTGGTTCTGTTTACAACCATGAACACTCAGAGAGCCCTTTGCATGATTAAAGGAGTCTTTGGATCTTTAAATTGTTCTTCAGATTGATGGAGAATCTGGAACCTTTTTGAAAAGGGTTCTATGTATCCCCAAAAAGGGTTTTGGTATTGTTACGATGTCAAGCTTGTAACAATGGAAGAACCCTTCTGGTGTTATATAGAACCAGTTTTAAAAAGGTTCTATATAGAACCATATACAACACTTTCTCCATCAAGCTGAATAACCATTTTACCATGCAAAGAACCATTCAAGCATGACATGGTTCTGTATAAATAGAACCATTGCCTTTACAAACCCTTGAAGAACCATATTTTTGAGAGTGTAGTGCGAAAACAGCCTCTTTTGAAATCTTTGTCACACAAACCAACACACTGACATACATTCATCCATACAGCCTACAGCAGTTTATCTCCGCCCATTCATGCTGAAGTTGTAAGGAGTGTTTCAGGCACAATACAGGGCAGCAAAAGCAGAGCTCATTTACATATATCAGTCTTAAAGACACAGTAAACCACATTAAACGAGGAGCCCTCTCTAACGGACTCCAAGTTGGTAGTTTTCATTTTGTACGTTTTCTGAGCCGTGATAACAAATGTGAGTTTCTCAAAGCTAACATTTCTGTAAGCAGCTGCGTTAACTTGCCAGCCAACGCTAACTGCTTTTACCAATGTTTATTCTTTTTGCTAGCCTGCTCTTATTGAGATTTATGTCGCTAGATTCAGTTTCTCCTCTCTTGATGACCCCTAGTTTTACACAGAGCTCAGATTCATATGGGACCAAAATGATGAAAATGATTACAGAAGAGAGTAAGACATGATGACCTTGATGAGACATGATGGCCTCGATATGGTGTATCAAAGAATACAAGCTGCTAATTTAGCTAGTGGAATCACTTAATGTGTTGCATGTAACAATGATGCTTTTGAATTGTGTAACTGTCAAGTTGCAAAGAAATGTTGCAGGCAACTCACAACATGCAACTAGTTGCATGCAAGTTTCACAGTGTAAAGCAGGGTGTATCAAAAAATAAGAGCTGCTAATTTAGCTATCTAGTGGAGTCACTGAATATGTTGCATGCAACAATTATTGCTTTTGAATTGTTTTGTGTAACTGTCAAGTTGCAAAGGAAATTATGCTGCAGGCAACTCAGAAGTCAGTTTCACAGTGTAAAGCCAGCCTATTGTCCCACCATTTTCCCTGATAGTTTGGCAAGATGCTCTTTTACAAAATTTTCATTTGTGTACTACTAAAACAACAAATTTGGTTTAATTTTACAGTGATATTTGTAGGGGAGGGTCTTCCCTCATCTTCTTGGTATGGTAAATATGGTATTTACAGCTGGTGTGCAAGGAATGACCACTGCCTCTGAATGTATGAAAGATCAGGTTCGAGGAACACGAAAAGCATCTGTGGAAAAAAGCAGGGCTTAAAAACGGATCTCCACCGAAACCAGCGCCGAAATACCCTCTTCCTCTACAGCAAAATACAATCAAACCAAAGGTAGCTCCTCGAGAAAGGGACAATGCATCCAGCTGCTCCAAATGTGATCACTAAGGGAGGCCTCAGGTTGTAAGCTGGTTTCGGGTTATTTAGAGTGTTTTCTTCAGCCCAGAGGGATGTGCTTGTGTCAGCATGTGGTTAAAGAACAGCACTCCGCAAGGGCTAGTGGCTCTGCACACAGGCAGTAGGAGAGTAAAAAAGGGAACAAGCAAAAAGAAGAAGTCGCATTGATACAAACATCAAAACTTTGTTGTTCTTGGTATCTATTATTGGCTTCCCAGAGCAGGGTAGTTAGGGAATAAAGCTAACAAACAAAGCCCCACAGTCAAAGGCCCAGTAAAGTCTAGTCTAGTCAGCTGTATCTGGTAAATGAGTAGAATAATCACAATGTTCAAAAACGTTGGTAAGACTTTACCCTGCTATATAACATTAACATAACCATGCAGGGTTTGAATTGTGGAAGAGGTCTATCGGGGTCCTCTGACCTTGAGATGACCTATGAATCGATGCATAGCTTTTAAACAATATGTTTTTGGGGAATTTGCCCCTTAAGTTCACAAGTATTACTTGACAGAAGTCTTTAAACTTAATATGTGTTTCAATATAAATGGTTTTTACACTTAAATTGTGCCACATACCTGATGCACCATGTCGCACAGCATCCAAAAACATTTGAAGCCATTTTTACATGAAGGTGCACACGCTGCACACATTCAGTGTTAACATGCAGCAGCGCTCAGTAACTCGTGCCACTGTTGCAGCATGACACTCATTATATTAACATTGCTGAGCTAAATTAAACCCAAATGAGACCTCAAAAGCCACAGATTGTCACATGACTTTGACATCTATGAAATTTAAAGACAAGTCGTCTTCTCAGTAGTCTTCAAAGTAGGTGAACAGACAAATACTAATGATCTGTTATTTCAGCCAAAGTCAAAGCCAAGTCTTTTACTCTTTGTATCTTTCAGTTCAAAATCAGAGTTAGTTGTGTACCAAATATTTCCTTTATTATATTTCATTAAAAGCCTACAAAGAGTGTGAAAAAAGAACTTGAACTTAATGTTTCTCAGTGCTTTCACTGCAACATGTTGTATGTGGTATAGCTATGTTTTACACTGTGTCTGCTATGTGGCGCTGCATGGCGGTCCAGTATGTCGTGGCCTTTAGAAGCTTGCAAGAAGACTCACCAAGCAGGTCTAATAGCCCACAGTTAAATAACTAAAATATAGATTTTTAGGTATTAAAGCTAATGATTAAGTCACCAGCAGGCAGGTTTGGCAGGTGTCGTAAGAAGTGAAACTAGATTACAATTCAGTTTGAAAAACAAGTATTGGTTGTTGCACAAAAACATGTAGGCTAGTGTGAATGTTGCCTGTAACATATTTTCAAACGGCCTAAAATCGAAACTCTTTGCTAAGAAAAAGGAGTAACAGTTTATTGAGGGGCATTAATCTAATGATAAAAACGTAAAAAATAAAACGGTCACCTCATGAAAGCAATAATTTTGTCAGAATATTCACGTTTTAGTCAAGGACCCATTTTATTCAATTTTGTATCTCTTGTGGCAGGATCCCTTTACTCTTATAATCTGTCCTGACATCTTACGACGGCATATGACATCTGCCATGGCATGTTTATGGCATGTTAATGTCAATGTTATACAACATGGTTCAAGTAAAGTGGTCACCAAAATGTCCTCACTCATGATTACTAAACTCTATGAAAACAATATTAGTTGCAAATAACCATCTCAATAAATCTGTAACGCTTGTTTGTTTTGCAGACTCATTGCAGGTTTTTAAAAACACCACATAATTACAAACAATTGTTTTGCTGGAACAGTTCTCAAAAACAAAAGAACATCAATACTATATATAAAACAAATCTAAAAATAAGTAAATATGAATATATAGCTGGCAATTTGCATGAAAATAATGCAGCTTTCTGACTTTTACTACTAAACAGAGCCTGGGGGATATGCCCATTTACATGCATTTTTAAAATATTTTTTAATGAAGTCTTTTTAGTCATTCCAGTAAATTATTTTGGACTCTTTGAAAGACTATGCATGGTTGTGGTTAAGCATGTTTTTATTGTTTAGCATTATTTTTTTCAAAACTCTGATTGCTCGATTGTTTGTCAGAAAAAGTCCTTTGATTACTAATATAATTGGTAATGACCCTTATTCAAAGCAAGGTTGATAATCATGGATTGTTTGACACTACACTTCATAGAAACTGGCTCTTGTAAATAACACATTCAGGGTCCCTTCTCTACATAAAAGGATTCACCATCAGAGCCTGCAGTTTCAAGCTGTAAATATTTTTTTGTTACCCAGTGCAGTTCTTCTGTAGCTGACTGCAGTTTCCCATGAGGCCATTATTATCAAGGTCAAGCAATAACTGCTAATTCTGCAGTGCATCTAGCATCTTGCTAGAGTGGACTTTATACAGTGCAGTCTGGAAGTAATTGGACAGCGACAGTGTTGTATTGTTTTGGTTCTACACTCCTGCACAATAGAAGTAGAGACTATGAATATAAAGTGCAGAATGTCAGCTTTAATTTGAGGGGAAGACAACAACAGATGCTGGATGTCTTCTCTGGTGATGCCTGCAATGTTTGTTTCAGATCAGAGTAAAAATAACCAAAAATGACATAAAACTCTTCAAATACGCACTAGACATGAGCAAAAACTGAAATACTTTCCACTGATGGACAGCGTGGATGGGGAATTATTAATCGTGCAGCAACATATGGGCTACAGTAAATGTATACAAAGTGCAGCTACAGATGGGTGACCAAACAACAGTGTCAGCCCACCAGAGCAGCTTCAATGCACCTTGGCATAGATACTACAAGTCTATGGAACTGTATGGTGAAGAGTGCTGCCTAACATGACAGTCCAGAATCTCCTATAGGTTTTCGATTGAGTTTAGATCCGATTTACAGTATATTCATACTTCTCACACCATTCAGTGACCCCTTGTGCAGTTGTGGTTGGGGGGCATTATCATCCTGGAAGAGACCACTCCCATCAGGATAGAAATGTTTCATAATAGGATGAAGGTGATCAGTCAGAATAACTTTGAATTGGTTTGCAGTGACTCTTCGCTCTAAGGGGACAATCATGTCACCCTCTTTGAGTCACTTAGATCATTTCCTCTTGCCATAGTGATCCCAAATCAAGGTCAATCTCGCCTGCTCAATGTTATGCAAGCCACAGAACAGTGGTCACCAACCTTTCTCCTGAAGATCTGATCTAGCCAATACAGAGCTTCTGAAAACATGAAATAGCTGAGGGTATAGCAGAATGCAGTTGGAAGCAGACTCTGCGGGAAGATAGATCTCTAGGACTGGGGCAGTTGACCACTGCTATAGAGCATGGTAGGGTGCTAATTGCTAATTGTATCATGCAGTACACCAGTCTGGAAGCATCTGCACTTACATTTCTCCACTTATTTATTCAGGTTTGTCCTTCATTTTCTCATCTGTCTGTTTACAGTAGAAGGCCAATGCGTGTCGTTACGTCAGTGTACCTAACTGACAACTCTGTGTACACCTGAACATTAGAAGAGTGATCCACGGCAAGATTCTTTGACTTCAGCTGCAGCACAGACACAGCACAGATTCACAGAAGCCATTTCATATCAAAAAGATTCTTTTGAATTCATTTCTACATTTATTAGGAGGGCAAAAGGGAACAATCCAATAAATATTATGTCGACAAACAGAACAACATACAAACAGATTTTAATAAAATAAAACAAGATTGCCTACTTTCGAAGCAACTTTCATCACCTACACATACTCTTGCACTAACACTAAAGTGAGACATGGTAATACTGCCTATGTGAATACCAGTTCATAGTGGAAGAAACTGCCTAAAGGAATCTTTGTTAGAAAGAGAATAGAAATGCATAAGAGAAGCTATTTTTTTTTCTAAAAGGTGGACCTCAAAGTGCAATCACTGACCTGCTACGTACACAATGGCATGTCAGCCTAATATTTCTGAGCATCAGCTTTGAGCTGAGTGCAGCCCCTCTCTTTCAGTGGCACTGAAGAGAGAAATGTAGCTTTCGCCTGGTTCTGACCACTGTGTCCTTCAGCCATTGACGTCCGCGTTGTGACAACACCTCACCCGCCTCCATCTCTTTATCTCTCTCCTCCCTCTCTCTCTCTCTCTGTATTTTATGAGGATACAAACTGCATAGTTTAGAAGAAACCTTCAGATTAGTCCACTTGACTGTGCAGCTCTTTGCCTTGACCCAAGGTTATTCCACCTTTCACAGACTGGGCATACAAAGCAAAACATGAAACAAATACTCTGGGATTGAGCTTTAAATGTAGCTTCTCACAATTCACATTACATGACAGTAAGCCTGTCAGATAAGGAGCAAGTCAGATCAGAAACAAAGCACATGATTGGAAAACGCCTTGGACTAGTTAGAGCTATTGGGCCAGTTTCTTACAATATCACCATCATTATTATTAGCATAGTCATTTAATAGCTGCTAGTTATGAGTTATAATTAAACCCAAACTAATACAGCAGTAATTAGTAAAGGCAGTTAGACCTATGATGCAAGTTAACCCATAGAAGTAGAGTTATTGTCATTTTGCTATGCGATTTAATGATAAATTACAGTCAGTTATGTAAAGAATTACATTTACATACCATTTACATTCTATATTGACAGTTTCGAGTCTGGAGTTCCAAATTCTTCTAATTCAACAAATTAAACACAGCAAGAATGTAAAGACTGTACACAACAATAACTTCTTAGCAAAGGCAAATCATTAAATCTCTTTCACGTATAAGCACACGTGGTATTGACTGAAAGTTTAAAATCGACACATTTGACAGAATTTCCTCATTTGTTGCAAAGAGCTATGAGTGAGAAATGATAACCACGGTGACATTTGATATCACTGGCAATAACTGACTTCTAAGGGTTAACTGAAAGCTCAAAGCAACCTCTGTTTTGCCACACCCAGTCTATGCGGTACATCATGTGGTCTCGTTACAGATCTTTACTGAGACACGAGCTCCACTGTACATCCATCTCAATTTGATGCAGTGGCAAGTCATAGGACTTAACCACACAAATTCTTCTTTGGTTAAAAAAAAAAACTTTAGGGAGCATGATTTGCTGTTTGGTTGGAATATAAGTAAAGACTAATCTAAGGATTGTGCATCCATGGCAACAGTGGAATATACTACAGAATTTTAGCTGAGCTCAGCTATAAACTTAAAATAACAAACAACTGGACAAGCAGCTATGGACAAATAGCCTTAAAGAAAGGGAAGTGATTCAAAACCACAGTGATTGGGCTTTCGTTTCGCTTCTTCATAATGTTATTTGCGGCTGAAAGAGAAGTAAAAGTTGTGTGTCCGCAATACACCAGTTCAAGAATTTACTCCTATCATTCCTACTTGCTCTTTTTCTGTTCCCAGTTCTGTCTCTCACTCTTTCTCTCTATCTCATCCATTATGAAGATTTATACACCAGCCTGGTGTGCATCTTTTCTCATTCAAATGAAAAAAAAAAAAAGACAGATATGCTAAGTCTTATATTTGATGCTTGTGGCACCGGTTCCTCTTCATATTTCCTGCTGAGGCCACAGGTTCCAGCTTGCCACCCTGTCATAACCGTTCTGAGAAGAAGTCGTGTTGCTTTCAGAAGCCGGAAGCAAGGCCTTCCATTGGTCGAGAGGGAGGGGCTTCCTCTTGCTGAGTGGATAAATTTAGGGGAGTGGGTAGGGCTTGGCCTTAGGACTGCTTCCACTAGCTGTCAGCACTTAGGCTACAGGAAGTGAAATGATGCATATGGAATCACTAACCAAGAGAGGAAGAAGGGACTTAAAGTGTGCAGTGTCCCTCTCTCCTCCCTTTTTTCCCCTCTCTTCTTTCTTTTCTTTACTCAATGTGTATGGACGGAGGGATATGCACAATTTCCCTTCCTCCCTCTATTCTCCCCCTGCAGTTCCCAGAATGTCTTCCTTCACATTGAGTCACATGACTGTGCAGCTCTTTGCTTTGTCCTTCCGTAGGTCCGTTGCCACAGCAGCCAAGTCTGGCCTACTGGGCATGTGCGAGATGCGCTTATTGGAGCGTGCAGATTTGTTGCGTTTTATGTTTTTGTTGTTCTTGTTGACGCAGGCAAGTGTCGCCACATGGAAAATGTCCCGAACGCTGTTCTCTGACTGCAGCGCAGAACATTCGATGTATGGAGCCGAAATCTGCTTAGCCATTGCAGAACCCTGAAACAGAGAGACACAGAAAGACTGTCACTCCTGATGTGAAATTAATCCAAATCTGACAGCAATTACCAGATAAACCCTACTTCATTATGTGAACCCTTGGATCTTTCAGTGTCTGATCTCCAACTCTCATGCAGCTCATTTACTCCAAACTGATGAAGACTAACAGTCAACTTCAACTGAGCTTTCATTTGGTATCATGAATTTCATCTTAATTCATAATCTAAGACATCGTAATTGCTTCTAACATGCTAAGATGGCAAAACAAGTTATAACTGGAAGTAATTAAGGATGGAGTATTCTCCAAGTAAGCTACTTAGAGTAGCACTTTGGGGAAAAGTATCAAATTCATCAGTATTAAATTTGGGATATATTCTGAAAAGGATGATACATACTAAATAAAGCTATTTTCATACATCTAATTACATTTAGGTTCACTGAGGCAACTTCTGATCCTAAAGCAATTGTAGATATTCAGAGAAAGCTGCCTGAAGGTCAGCTTTCAGCATCAAGAGGATAAGATGAAGTGGTATTCTAAGCTGCTCTTGGGTTCAAGTATGAAAGATAGTTTAGCAAAGTTTGGTTCTAGTGTCCATTGGCGTTGCCCCACCTGATCATATGACACTGGTGTCTGTCTGTGATTGGACAACTCCACTAATGTAGTGAGGTCTGTTCTCAGGTCTGACTTGCAGCCAACAAGCAGCATCTTCGTGTTAGGGCAGAATTCCTGGATCTCGCCTTTCCACTGCCACAGGAAAAAGAAAACAGAGCAAACCATGTAACCCACCAAGGCTATCACATCATTTTCTCTAAACGAACAGAGAACAGGTGCTCTTATTATCTCTCTCTACTTTTCCTTTTGTTAATCTTCTCTTGCCAGCTTCTATCTTCTCTTTCACCCCTACATCTGTTAGCTCATTCTTTCTTTCTGTCTCTCTATCTGTCCTTGCTCCCTCTCTCTCTTTTCACAGTGCTAGAGGTGATCCACATTCCTTACCCCTGCAGAACAAAGACTAAGCTGTGGTGTATGTGTGCGTGTTTAAACCGGAGGGTTTAATCTTGGATAATGCAGTGTGGAGACATGGCCCTCTGCTGTGGTCGCCAGGATCCGGTTCGCCATGATACACATAGCCGATTGTTCACTCAGGAACATGAGCACCCTCTTTGCTCCCTTTCCCATGATCCTTAGCACTGGCATCTTGCTTCAAGAGAGCCAAAAGTCCCCTGAACTCGAAGTAGAAGCTGCTCTGGCACTTTGACCTGGGACCAGCTATCCCTACTCTTAACATAATCAGCACAGAGAACAATGCAGAGCTGACTTGAGACCTCCCTGAAGAGGACACTTGTAACAGCCTATAATGTAATTCCACCTTACTGCAGTCCTGAATTTGCAGGTATGTACTGTTCCAAAGAGCTCCCATCCAATAGAGGACACCTAATCCCTGTCAAACAGTCTGACATGATATTTAAGTCTGACCCACACAAAGGAAGACCTTTCTTGTACAGGTAAATGGAGAATGCAAAATGTCAACAAGTAAATGGTGAGAGTTTTCACTTTTAACCTCTCAGAACTCAGAGAAATATGAGAGGGTTGGATTTGTCTGTTGGTACAAGCCGTTCAGCCTAACAAATGACCAAAAAGTACTTAATTCAGCATTACAAGAAATCATGTGAGTACAGCATGCTGAATAGGTTAAACTTAAAGGAGCATTTTATCAAAAAATCAAATGTACACATTTTCTCCCAACCCTACATGCTGACAATGTAGCCAACAAGTCATATAATGTAAAATAAGCAAAATAATGACTATAGTAGCCAGTTTAGCATTTTTCATGTTTAAATCATCAAACACTTGCCTCAAGCCACATCAAGTTGTTAAAACTCTTAAAACTTTTAAACAGACCTGCTTGTGTGGTTTCTGATGCTATACTGTACAAAATTGGACAAAAGCTAAAACAGTTGCATAGGTAACAACAGCTTTCATCCTGAAGCCTGATTTGTTTTTGTACTTCAACATTTGTACTTCTACATTTTATAGCATGTCATACAGTGTCAGAAACCATTTAAATCAGTTTGTTTAGGATTTCCTAGACCAAACATGTCTTGGCTGACTGATTACATTTGGGGCGAGGGGGAATATTGTTTGATTTTTGGTACAGCTGAGGTGAGAGATTCAAGCCACTGCAACAGAAGCTGAAAATGGTACATACCTTTTTGAGTACACTGTCAAGGGTCTCTGGGCGGCTGATGTCAAAGCAGATGATGACAGCATCCGAATCAGGGTACGAGAGTGGTCGTACATTATCATAGTATGGAGAGCCTGGAACACAAAAGACAGCCTGATCAGAAAGGCCTCAGAGTGCTTACTAATACTAATAATGCACTGGATTAACAGGAATATGATTATGGGGTACGTTGGCCTTACCACTGAAACAGAAACCTCTTCTCACCAAACTATCTCATGCCTAACAAATATGTTCCTTTTAGATGACTTATTGAACTTCCTAAAAGAATTTCCACATTACAGTGCTAGCAGTCACTAGAATCAGAGCAGGTGCAGATTTACATGCCAAGAAATTACCACTGACAAAGCTGCAGGCTTATTTTTACTTGGGTAATATGAGTGGCTGAGAAAAGTAATACTATAATAATAATAATAATAATAATCATATTTAATGTTTGCACAATATTAAAATTATTAAAGTGCAGGTTTTAAAAAGCAGCCATAAATGGACCTTGGGAGTCCTGAGAGAAGCAGAGAGAAACTCTTTCAGCTTCCCACATGTAAAGTGAGCTCTCAGCCAAGAATCTGGAGAATTTTGTTTTTCGTGTCTAACGTGACTCGTGGGAGGTCTGCTCTGAATCAGAATACTATACACAAACACACACACAGAGGGGGTGTCACCACCAGCCCACCTCAACCATGGATATTCCTAGCACGAGGAGATCAGACATAAACAAATCAGAGAGAAAATCCATGTTTATCACATGTCCACTTCATATACAAAGGGGAGTAAGGGGAACACAGAGAGAGAGAGAGAGAGAGAGAGAGAGAGAGAGAGCCACTAGACGACAAGAAAATTACTGTTCACAGTGCCAAGAGATAATAACACAATGAGAGGGAAGAAAAAAAAACAAAAACACAGGTGGAGTCTCAAAGTTTTTTGACATTCCTACTGAAAACCATTATAATCTCTGTAAAACCACAACCGGAGATAAAGAGTCCTCTACTGTCACTAAATAGCTAGATTAAGAAAAGCCTCTTTCATTTGAAAAACACTATCACCGTTTGGGTGGCTCTCTGGGAATAAGGAGTTTAAAACCTAGAGACTGTGAGACGACGGTTGAATGTATGTACCAACCACATGTGCTTTGATTTGAATAGGCAGTGTTCAAGCAGGTTTGCGGTTATTCTACATCTATTCATGTAATAACATGTATATACAGTGTAGCAGTGGGCAATATGACAATATTTATACACTATTTTATATAAATTACATCACAATACACTTTTCTGATCATATAGTGGATACTGTCAGTACTAAAAGAACTCACCAACTGAATTTGTCTGGGATTACTTGGATTATGAGAAGCAGAAACTGAGACCAACTTATAAGACTAAACTACGGAGGTGTGGAAAAATATCCCTGCAAATTTCTTAAAAAAACTGAAAGCAAGTCTCCAAAAAAAGAATGGAAGCTGTAATAAAGGCAAAAGGGGGGAGGGGGGGCACAATAAATAATAAAACGTACATAGGTATTAAGGCTAATTTTCTGTTATGTTTTTTCTCCTGAAGCAGCTAAATTAATAACTTGTACTTAGTGGCCCTTTTGACTGTAATTTAAATTAAATTAAAGTGTGGTCTCTGACTTAGGCATAAAACTGTATATGGGGTATATAGTGAAGGATGTAACCTCTAAGCTTCTTGCCTGTGTAGAGGAAATCCCTCAGCTCACAGTTCGCACCGCAGTATCGCATTAACTTATGTTACAGTGAGCTCCAGGACATGTCCTTTTACTGACACACACACAGTAAGACATGCACAGACCTATATAAAGCATATTTTTCTCCATCTTGCTCAGACATACAACCCTTCTCGCCCTTCCACTCATTCTTTCTTTGTGGAATGGCCAGCTGTTCTGAGTGACTGTGTGTGTTCGTTTGTTGTTTACAAACATATATATATATATAGCTAACTATGGCACCATGCACCTGTGACAACTGACACCCTACAATGCTTTGCTTCATTTTAGAGGTCCACGTAGGAGAGTGTGTGTTTCGACACCACATTAAGACATGTGGAGCTCTAATTACTTTACAGTGTTATAAAGCCGAAATGAAAATTTTGAACTAGGACCATATTCTTCTCCCATTGTGGTCAGCATGCCCTCCAGTGACCAAATCCTAAGACCACAGATTCAATTTGCCGCTCAGTATGAAGACGACATGTGTGCTTCACCTGCTAAAACTGTGCTGATAATGAAACATGGTCAGCGAGTGGAGGAAATTCACACTTTTGAAATGCAAGAAGAGGAGATAACCTTGTTGGAAGTTCACATGGTCCAATCTGATTTCCGTTAAGGATAACAAGGTAAGAATCCTCTCAGCAAAAAAATAAGCTTTCAATTTTTTTCCCCCCTTCTCAGCATCCATTCCACAATAGGCGCTTTGTGGAGTGGCGGCGGTAACCTTTCGTCTGTGGAATGCAAGGCATGCGGGTCCAATTCGCTCAGCTTCGAAACAGGATCTGCACCACAATAGTTCCTGCGCCCCGGAAGGCAGGAACAGAACCAGAGCAGGCGGTATATAGCCAGGCTGAGCAGAGACTGAGCAGTTTAGGTAGGTTGTTTATTTAAGAGCTTAGGTAGCACTGCCTGACTACAAGTCAGAAGATCTGGATCAAACTAGAGACCTTACAATGTTCCATCACCAAAATACAGAAATACAAAAAAAAAAAGTGTCTCAGGATAAATGATTTACAAGATTATAGATTAAAATGTACCTCCTTAAAGAAGCAGCAATGATTAGAAACAGACTTCTATGCATTTTTGCTGCAAAGTGCATTTATTTAATTTTTTTATAGAAGTCTTTATTATGGCTTTAGAGTTTCTCTTTATCCAATAAATTATTCTGGAATCTTAAAAAGGGCATGCATGGTCTGTTATTGCTCAGTTAAGTCTATAACGTTTAATCATCAAGAAAAATGGTGGATTGCTAACACAACCAGTAGTGACAAAAAACTGAAATACTCTTGCTGAATGACCTTCTCATTTTCTTCTAAAAATCTAGTTCAATCCTTCCCTTTCCTGATATAAGATGCATTCTATTCTAGAATCAGTTTACACTTGCAATTTTGCTTCAGTACAGGTCCTGTAGAGCCATCAACATGATCAAAGTGCCAATTGAAGCACCATTCAAACATCACAAAAGATTTCCTCCCAAATACGCTGCCTGAAAGGCAACAGGCCAAACAAAGCCATTCTTAAAAGCCAAGCAGTCAAAAAAACGCTTGTTTGTCACCAAGCAAAGCGAAGACAGAGTGCGCAGGGGGCAAATGGCTGAGTTTAACAGCACGGGGGGAAAGCCTTAATGAGGACCATACTGTCTGTTTGAGCTCATTATCTTCTCCACAGATAACACAGAGACAAAAGGCACCCCAGGATAAGAGCCAACGGTATGTGGCTGTGTGTGCGCACGTGTGTGTGAGGGTGGGGTCTATTGATTAGTGCTGACTGGGAGATAGGACGTCTTCAAAGCCTGGAAGTAAAGCCCCTGGTCTTTCCGACTGTAGGGTTGGAGGTGGGGGTCCCTTATCAATAAGGGTCTTGAAGAGAAGAAACACAAGAGGTCTATCGTCAGGAACAAATTGACTGTTAGAGCCTGCAGGGAAAAGTCTCTCCTACATGCATACTCACACATGCAAGGGTCTCAGGGTAGTGTCTAGTTTCAGACAGAGTGTCCTGAGACATAAGCCTCTGATGTGCCATAAAACAGACACATAAAAGCTGGATCTATATGGGGATCAGAAGCTACTGAAGACCTGAAGTCAATATTTACAATGGAAAGCCATTAAATATTCACGTTGGACACAGCGTGTCTCAACTAAAAAAAAAAATAAAAAAATAACAGTAAGGGTTTCCAAATTCACTGACGCAGATATGTTGTAATATTCTCCTGAAAGCATTTTGAAACATTCATACAAAAGCTTGAAACCATGAAAAACTGAACTGAAGAACTTTCATAAAGTGCTCCTGACAGGCTAGTGACTGAATGACCAGCTGATTGATGGATAGGGCCATGACTGGCAACTGGACGATTGGCCAGCTGAGCAGTGGGAAGGGTTGTGAATGGCCATTTGAGCAATGGGTAGGGTGAGGTGCTGTGTTCAGGGCGGGGGGAGAAGCAGCTGTCTTTTCTTTGGCTACACAAAGAAGAAACCAAGACGCCAACTAGCAGAGATACAACTGTATTCCAGATAAACAGGGAAAAAGAGAGAGACAGAGAGACACACAGCACGAATGGGACAGAGGCAGAGAAAAGCAGACAGGCATTGGAGTCAATGGTGCCAGCAAAGTGGTGCTAGTCCAAATTGAGTACCCCATTTTCATAGGCTACAGCCAAATAAACTGATGATGAGACGATGTAATTTTGGTAATATACGTTGTATAAAGAGTTTCATACAATGGTACAGGATCATCTTACCAAAGACAATCTGATCAATGTATAAGGGCATGTAAAACCAACACCATGAGCCTGTCTTTATAGAGACATAATGGGCCAAAGAAGAACTCACGCCAACACACAAATACTGTTCAGAGATACTACACCACTTATCTCTCTTTCTAAACTGCTTCTTTTCTCCCTGCCTTTCCATCTTTGCCTCTCTGTGACACACACACACTTCTCAGCCATGTCAAACTTAAATACACCTCCGGTGACTCAAATGCAACCTACAGACCATGTCTAACAGCACTGCGACTGCACAGGCTTCAGTCTTCTGTAGGAACCTCCCTAATAGTCCAAATCTCAATTCACTCTTACCCCCTAACCCCATTTCCACTAACTCATGTTATACTAAGAGCCTGGGAATTTTAATCGCACCCATTCTGAAGTACCAAGCATGACGTTGGCAAGCACAAAATCCGTTAAGATTGCAATTAGGATTAAAAGAAAAGAACTCTCAAGAACCTTAATATCTGGGACAAAACAAACAGAATAACACCTTCAGTGTCGGAAAGAGCTCAGACCAGCACAACACAGCTACAGCTTTAGACTAAGATATGGGCTTGAAGGAGAATTCCACTGATTTTTGTAACTTTCTATATGATTCAATTGTTAAAATGTAAACAAAACTCTCAAAACAATGTCTCAGTCATCAGGTAACATATTCTAAATATTTCATGCAATAACTTTGTGAGGTAGCTTTTAAAGGCATTAGACGTCTGGTTCCCATCAAACCACTATGAATGACTTTGGTCACATCTCAACCACTTAATTATGCAGAAATTTGGAAAAAAATCTGTGGAATTTGTCTTTAATGGGCCAGGTTGTCTAGCTGGACATTTCAAGTAAAAGTATATTTGTGGACAACAAAAACTTACTGAGCACTGCATTACTCCATTTGGATTTTGATTTATTTCACTTTAATCCAGGTTACTTATCTGTGTTGCACCATTCTCTCTTATAGTTTTCACTGTCTTTCTAACTTTGATGTGCCTTGTACTGCTGCTGTAACAACATTTCCCTCTGGGATTAATACAGTACTCTATCTGCTTCCCTCCACCCGCTGCTCTGGGATCAGTGTGAATGGTCAGAGAAGCCACTAACGGTGTTTAGCCTGGGGACACAACTGTCTACAGTCTGCAAGACTGGAGGTGTTCCTCAGGGAACTTTCTTTGAGTGCGAAAACACACCGACCCGTGAGGGAATAGGAGTCGACCTGCTGGGAACTGAATTCGACTGCAAATATATAATAAACCCCAGCATATCTGATGCACTACTTATGAGAAACAGCTGTCTGATGGAAAAAAGAAAAGTTTAATAGTGCTATTATCATTACTTTGCAGCGTTCAAAGGTGGAGTAGCACTCTTGGGTCCAGACCTTTATGCTTTTTCTACAGTACCTCAGGAGAGATGGTGCAGTTACATTCTCATCTCATTCCCTAATGAGTGTGTGTCAGCGTGTGTTCTCAGTGTTTCCAGGGAGGGGTGCAGTGTGAAAAATGTGTTGGCACAAAGGGTGTGTGTAAGTAAGGAGGATTAACTGTTCTTGCTGCTGGTTTGGCTGGGTAACTGACATTACATTTCTGAAGCCCATATCACGATTAGAAGTGGAATGATGAATGATTAGCAAGCAAATTCGACAGACTGGGACTTAACCATTACTGCCACCGTTCACATATCCTACCAGACAGGGTCAACAGGGCTACAATTAAACAGTCCACATCTCACACACCCATATAAGGCATTAGTTTAACCCTTACATTTAGAGAGAGCAGTCTCCTCCAGCTACTTCTGATGTATTTCTTCAACAGAGACAGACATTAACGGAGAACGAAATGACTCTTACCTGATGTATCCCACAGACTGAGCTCAATTCTTTGGGTGTCAATCTCAAAACTTGCTGTGTAATTCTCAAACACCGTGGGGACGTAATTCTACACAAAAAATACGACATTTTAGTCAGATTTTTAACATGAAATAACTTAGACTAACATTTACAAAGCTGGATGTGGACAGTTCGAGTGTGATAAACTGTGTGAAAGTAAGGCTGCCGTAAATGACTGAGGGAAAATGTGCTTACCTCTGGGAAACAGTCCTTCGCGAAAACGTGAAGTAAAGCGGTCTTCCCGCACTGGCTGTCCCCCACGACCACTATCTTACATTTCACACTCTGACTCGGATCCATTCCGGGCTGAAGTGAGAGTTTCTGGCAGGACCTTCTCTCCTTCATTGAGTTTCTCTTAGTCAGAGTCCTCCTCTGCAGAAGCGCTGAGTCTGTGAAGCAAAAGCCAAAGCCTCTTCAACGGTCTCCTCTCGCGACTCGACCGTTACTCACTGAAATTCCAAACTCGCGCATTAGAGCGTGGGATGGTCTTTTATAGCCGGCCTCCCAGCCAATCGCTGCGCGGTCTCTGCCCTACTACTCGTGAGCCGGGCTTTCATTGGTGGCTTCGCAGCCAATCGCTCCTCCTCACCCTGTCTATCTTCCTTTTATCGGATTTCCTGTGTTTGGAGCGACGCTGCGACCCCGCCCCCATTCCACTGTTCGCTGCTGGTAGATTTACGCTTCACGGTGACGTATGACCAACTTTCTCTCGTCCAGATTCATGTAGTAAACGGTGAACTGCACTCAGCCAGCTTTCAAAAGCACTCTGTCTTGAGCCTTAAACGCCTGAGAGCGCCTTCCAATGACTATAGTCAGAAAACACTTCAGAGAAAACACATTTCAGCAGCCCATCGATGTGTAAAGCAGCGGTTGGATATTTTGTCATATAATACATCCAG
The DNA here is from genome assembly GCF_904425465.1 of Colossoma macropomum. Classification (NCBI taxonomy): domain Eukaryota; kingdom Metazoa; phylum Chordata; class Actinopteri; order Characiformes; family Serrasalmidae; genus Colossoma; species Colossoma macropomum. The sequence goes on from NW_023495014.1 coordinate 705,669, forward strand.
GAAATCTTTACATTTCTATTTCAACCCTTAATAAACTCCAACAAGAATTAGGTTTATGGTGGCGTAAACATTCATTAAAGAGGAATTCTATCAGTCTTTCAAAATGTCTGCGTAATTCAGTCTTTGTGATGTAAACAAAGTCATTCAGAGTGACCTGATAAGAAATGGTGTATTGTAGAGAAACGCATTGACTCAGATTTGCTTACAATGGTGGTGATAGGAACCAGGGGTCATGACGTCTATAACACAAATGTGGCCATTTTATTAACTGTCAGACTAACAAAATTACCGGTGGAGCTGCATATGTCTTCTGAGTTTATATGTCATGTTGATAAAAGGTAAAACAGTCATAAATTTGAAAAACAAAAAGGTTTTCTTTGGGGACTACTTTGCCTTAAACCTCGAAATATGTCTATGATATATCTTTTAGGCCAAAACTTTATCCTAAAACTGTTGTAGAACATGTGTCTCAGGCATCCAGCAATGTATTTATAAACATTTTTCATGTAATAACTTTCTGTGAGGGAGCTTTTAGAGGAATTAAACTCTCCTGACGTCTGGTTCCTATCACCACCACTGTGAAACATACTGACTTGGAAAATTTCTGTAGAATGGTGCATTTTACATCAACCCACTTTCAATGACTTTGTTTACATAATAATAATGTACTTACGTAGCACTTCTGAAAATTCAGTGGAACAGCAGCCTACGTTTACCAAAAAACAACTACCAGTGCTCTAAATAACAGAAATGGCTGATGGAAACATTCCAAAACATTCATCTCAGTAGCTAATATACAATACAACTAGCAAATGAGTTTCAATGCACAATAAACTGTGCAAAATCTGATGGTAATCAAACTAAGCCTAAATGAACACCTTTGCAATAGTGGAGACAAAAAAGACAATATATTTCCTTTACAACGTGCGACACAAAAACAAATGAAATTTAGTTTGGATACATGGATCAATGTATGTAACTTGGATTGAGAGACTCACACTGTAGCCTTTTAGAATCAATACACAGTTACACCGCTCCATCTGGAGAGGTGATTTATACCAATGAAGAAGTGCCAAGTCACATTTACTGTTGTGTATTACCAAATAGATCTTCCATCTTCTCCGTTATGAAACACAAACACAGGCCGTTTCTGAGTGGTATACGTGTTTTTTCTCAGAGTGGAGAGCTACAACTGAATGTCTGTGTTCCATATGCCCAGTAAGGCCTAATTACATGTACAGTGCTGTGCAAAAGTCAGAGACCACCTTTCTTGCATTAAATTCCCAGTCAAAATGGCAATGAAGTACAAGTTCTTAATTTTTCAACATCAGAGAAGAAAAAGATGCATATTTAACAGAGAATTACACAGAAGCCTCAACAACTAAGCATAACGTTTCGCCGTTGTCGGAAGAAAACCTTGTATCTCCAAAATGGTATCGTTACAGGAGAAGGAAAAAACTTACTTTACTTTTAATGTAAGTCAATGGAACCAGACTTTTTCCAAGTCGTTTTGGGCTGTTTCTTTTGGTCCATTCCTCATGAAATTTACACATAATATAAAGGCCAACAGGTAATTTCAAATTATGTCAAAAACTGAAAAACGACAAAAATGGAGATACAAGGTTTTATTCCGACAGCAACGATTTTCAGTATTTAGGGTTCACCTTTTGTCTTTATTACAGCTTCCATTCTTTTCCAGACACTTGCTTTCAGTTTTTCAGAGATATCTGCAGGGATATTTTCCACACCTCCAAAGTTCAGTCTTCGAAGTTGGTTGCATTTTCTGCTTCTCACAATCCAAGTAATCCCAAACACATGCGGTGATGTTGTGGTCAGTCCATTGCTCTGAGAACACCAGCAGCTTCTTTATTTAATTTGCATAGCGTTCTGTGACCCATAGTTGTCTTCTCACAGTGGAAGGACAGAAACACTTGTGGATTTTCTCCTCTCTCTCAAAGATGAAGGTTTAAGTGCTGTTTATCTGATGGTGGTCTCCCAGGCCTTGCAGGTGGTTGTTAGGAATTCCATTTACTGTGTATCTTTAAATCATTTTTCATTTTTTAAACTCGAGTTTTGGAGTTTTTTCAACTATTTTCCTTTAACTTTTCTCTTACTTAAGCAACTGCATTGTCTAACCTCTTCTTGCGCAGTACTATAAACCTTAAAGTCAAATAGTGCTTTGAATCCTTTAATGGACAGTCATGTATGTCTGCTGTTCTGTCTCTGGCCGTGTGTTTAGTCGCCTATATAATGCACCATGTCTGCTAAGTTCTAGGCTGTACCCAACTGTGGTTGTCACTGTTGATTATAGTACTGTCTGAATACTCAGGGAGATGTGGAGAGAGACAGAAAGAGAGAGAGAGAGAGAGAGAGAGAGAGAGAGAGAGAGAGAGATGCATTGGAATACAACAATATTAGCAAAACTGTGCTAGTCTATTTTACAGACAAGTTTTCCACTAGATCTTTATTATAAGATGCTTATTCACTTTCAATCAAACCTACTGACCTCACCTCTGATGGGAAGGCTACAGCAAAGCGTGGGCAGGGTGTGACTCCACCTAACATCATCATTACGTATAACAATCAGGAAATGTCTCATCAACTGATAAGGATAAGAAAAGAATATGACAGACTGTGATATGACTGTGAGCTTTCTTCTAAACTAGTAAATGTCTGAGAAGTAAAGTCAACATGATGATAAGGACCAGCTGTTTGAAGTAACACAGTGTTTTGCAGTGTGGGGGGTTTGAAAGTGTAAAGCTGGATATGAAAAATTGTCTACAACAATGTCTGCAAAGAAATATACAGCCATTTATTTACAATATAAAAGTGGCAGTTGAACCTACAGGTCTTGTGAGTTTTTATATGTAATGCTGATTATGGTAAAATAGTGCTCAATCCAAAAATATGTTTGCTTTGGGGACTATTTCACCATACAGCACCCTCATATACCTCTCTTTGTTAAGACTGACTAAGACTCAGACTTTGTTAAACAATGTCTCAGGCATCAGGCAGCGTATTTATAACCATTTCATGTAATAACTTTACGTGAGGTAGTTTTAGAAGCATGAAATGCTTCAGACGTCTAGTTTCTCTCACCACCACTGTGAACAATTTTGACTCATTTCACATCAAACCACTCTGAATTACTTTGTTTACAGCATAACAATTGAATTATGCAGACATTTTGAAATAGTGGTAGAATTCTGTTTGTATGGTTAAAATGAATTAGATATGGATCCAGTTCTCAATTGTCTGTTCTCAATTTTCAAATGTTTTTTTTTTTATGTATAAATTGTTGGTGCGCAGGGGGTGGAGCTTTCCAGAGTTCTTAGACTGGCTTTACATCATGAAACTTCCATGCAACTAGTTGCATGCTGTGAGTTGTCTACAACATAATTTCGAAAAACAGTTGCACGCAACTCCACTAGTTAACCAAATTATTAGCTCGCATTTTTTGATACATCATATCAGTCTTACTAAAATCTTCCATGTAATTGACAAGTTTGCAGAATTTTTAACATCTTTGCATATTTTTTCAGCTGTTATTGCCATTTTTTTTCTATATCCATATATCTATCTATGTAGGGATCTGTGTTATATTGCCTCTGTCCACAGAAAAACCAGTGTCTCCAAAATAGCAACTTTACAAGATAAGCTTTGAGAAACCGACAGCATCAAAACTAACAACCTAGAGTCAGTCGGGAGGGCGGATAGCTCACCTTTTCAACCACTTAATAAACCATCCTCTGTTTTATTATCTTGTTTCACCATGTGAAGCCAGCCTAAGAGGTTTGGTTTCTGTTAATTAGCTCTTATTTTTCATTAGATGGCTTCTTAGACAGGTTTTGTGTATTGTAATGTTCTCTTCATGCTAAAGGTTAGGCTTGAATGTGTTTTATGAATTTTTTATTTGAAGTATTATGAAATTTTGAATTCAAATTGACCAGTTCAGCCTGTTTTTCTGCAGTAGAAGTGCATAGGTAGCCATCAGCGTAGGAGTCTTATTATGTGAGTGGTTTTCCTCACTAAAACACAAAACAAGCTACTAAATACTTTCACCAATAACAATTAATCCATGGGACCTCTATATGGGCAACCTATACATCAGTCGAGCCCTCCTGTAGTGCTGATCTACTGAAAACTTGGGTTGCCACTTGCAGCATTTCCTGACTGGGGCCTTAATGGATTGCAGACTCATATATGGAAGATGACAGTTCCAATTTAAGACATCTGCCATGTTCCATTTTTATATGTCACTTTTCATACTACGTATCCATTAGTTTGACAGCACATCACCCATTTGACTTTACAATGCTGTCAGTGACCATCATTGGACGTGCATAAAGAGTGCTGAAATCATACCCTGCGTTGCAGTGGGTTTTTATAAGGCTATTTTCACTGTGATCAGGCCACTGTGACATCCCTATCACCGTGGGAAATAAGCCAAAGCTGTTCCAACTCAATGACCAGCAAGACAGAGCAGGGAAAAGGGTCATTAAAGTGCTTTGAGTGGCCGCTTCCTCTGTGTTTCATCAAGTGAAAGTGTGGTGGGATGGTTTGAGTTGTCTGGTTCTCTGGCCAGAGTTCTGTGTATTGGACCCAAAGGATCAGAAGTTACACTAGAACAGACAGCCATTGTCTCAGTCCAACAATCCTATTGTCCTGGCTAATATATCATCTATCATTATTGGTCACACAATCATTTTTGCTACATAACTAGGAAATAAACTAATGCTGTGTCTCAATTCACTCACTAGTGAATCAGTACATACTGAACACAAATTCAGGCGCTGGCTAGGTCCCTGGTAGCAGGACGATTGGGACACTGAAGGCTAAATTACATGTGACATGGACAGTACACAATGATATAGTACCAATGCCATTAACTGCTCACCCATTGTGTTGTGCTTCGCCATACTGTGGTTTTTAGGATGAGATATTCCAGTCGCTTCATGAACGTTTTCATTTTGTTTACACTGAGACACAGATATAGCCATGTGTGAGTGACAAATAGCATTGTTTAATGCTATTACATTAGCACTGAGCTAACCATGGTTTGCCGAAAGCACTTCATAGCAGCTGTAGCTAAAACGCTGTCAGTTGATGACTAACAAACACTCAGTTAACATTTCTGTAGCTTTACTCAGTCTTGAGTAATGACTTAAACATAAAGCCTGAAGCTGAATATTTCTGAAGGAACCTAAATAGAGTATATTTTTAAAAATGTTTGTAAACCAATGTCTCAAACATCAGGCCATTTCATATAATAACGTTAAGTGAGGTTGTTTTTAAACGCATGATGTCTGGTTCCCATTACCACCAATATGAACATTTCTGACACTAGAATGGTGCTTTCCAAAGGTGTTTTGTGGCATGTAACTATTAGCCTACTAGCCATCAATGAGCCACTTTTGTGTGTAGTTTTCCTCCAGTGTTTCCCAGTTCTGATTTAGACGCACTGCACATGGAAAAAGTAAACTATTTTTAGTCATAAAGTCATATTAAGGACACCCAAACCCCAACATCCCTAGCCCATGTCTTGACACACCACTGTTTACAAGTAGAAAATATCTTATTATGATTTTAATTATTTGATGCAAAGTTATAGTTGTGCATACAGTCCTGTTTACTCTAATGAAAAGCAATCTTCACCATTGTTTGGCATGTTTTTTTCATTACTTGACATCAAAACATATGGAAAAAGCCAGAATTGCAGAATTGAACCTGTTGATACTGAATGAAAATGTAATGTATATTCAATTGCTTACTCAATTGAATGTAATTCATTGTGTAACTATATTTGTAACTATATATATATATATATATATATATATATATATACTTATGTAATTACATTTGAATATTATAGCAAAACAAAAAGGGATAGGGTTAACTTTACTAATGAAAACTTAAATATCATCAAATAAGCTAAACGCATAATGATACTGTATGTCATCAATAGCACCAGCACTACCTATAACCTCTAAGCCAATCATTCTTTGCTGCATCGGTAAGTGTTGGTTGAACATGGCATGTGTTGTGCAGCAGCACACACCTGAGGCTATAACGGGCCATTTGTTTAATTGGGTTTTTGCTTTACAGATCGTTCTGTCAATAGCAGTTCAGTCAACGCATCTGCTGACATTTCCCCTCAGCCAACACTGCTCACATTCAACTGCCTTTCACTCAAAGGTCTCGCTCTCCATTCGGAAAGGTGACGGTGACATGAAGTGTGAATGAAAGAAGGACACCTCAGACCGGAATGCAATTCTATAGCCGTGGAACGCATATGGAACCGTATGTAGCTGACCATTAGCTGTCTAGCAAGGCCTAATAACACACACACACACACACACACACACACGCTTTCCTGATCTGAGAGCTGATGAGCTTAAACGCTATCAGGTTGCAGTGTGGGAATGAGACAGGTTGTGTGCAGAGGGGGTATTCATGTTACAAGTAGGGCAGGAAATGTGTGATCCCTTCTAAGAACCTGAATTTAAAAGGCTCAAAGTTCCAATGCTATAAAATCAGTTCTAGACATCAGGTCCTCTTTAGAAGCCACACTTATCACCATTAATAACCAAACAACAGTGTAGTTTTGTTAAATAGCTCTTTAAAAGTAGAGATATTTGGTTGAAAACACAATTTGTGTTTATAAGTAGAAAGGGAGATATTTTGTGATTTGAATTAGATGTACTTGATGAATTTGATTATGTTCTGAAGTTATTGTCTTATTATTGACTTCTAAGAGTTAAAGAAGGCTAAGGGAAACAGATGAGGGTTAATTAACAATCAATCCATAGTTCGTTACACATTATTTTTCATTATTTTAAAACTTTTTGTTGATTAATTCCAGGTTTAATTGAAAAAAAAATCCAAGATTTTCAATTTATCATTATAATTATACTGTAAATACATTTGAATAGTAAAACAAAAGTAATAATGCTACGTGGTTAATTCAAAGACTTCTAATGATTAAAAAAGACTAAAGGACACAGCTAAAGGACAATAATAATCGATTCACGGTCAAAGACATATTATTTTAACAATTTTAAAACCTTCTGTTGTTTTTTCAGGTTTAAATGAAAAAAAAACTAGATTTTCAATGTGCAATTGTCATTACACTGTAATTACATATGTATAGTACAGCAAAACAAAAGTAATCATGCTAAGGGTTAACAAAGGGTTAAAGGGATACAGCTAAGTTAATTTCATATTATTCTACACAATTCTAAAACTTTCTGTTTGTATTCAGGTTTGAATTAAAATATCTGAATTTTAATATGGAATTGTAATTACCCTGTAATTACATATAAATAGTGTGGCAAACAAAAAAAAAATAATGCTAATGGTTAACTCTAAGACTTCTGAGAGTTAAAGGGCCAAGGGATAACAATCCACAGTTAACTACATAATAATGAAAATAATGTACACATTGGAATCAAGTGAATTCAGTGCATTCAGTGTAGCTCTTTGCTTTGAATCATGTTATAATCAGACTGGAGACATAAGGTCTAACGTAAAGTGTTTGTGCATGTGAGTATGTTGATCTTAGGGGTTCCTCTTAACTGCAGATGGATTTGGTTGGCAGAGCCACAGGCGTCACGGCTCCCCGCCACCCCCGTTTCTGCTTGATTGGACCAATCAACACTTCCATCAGTCAAAGGGTTAGGAACAATAGTCTGAGTCATATCAGTGAGCTCTGGTTTTAATTTGCCATCAGAAGCTGAAATGTTAATTAAAAGGTCATTAAAACGAAGCCAAGTCATTGGCACACATCCTATGTGGCCAGACCTTCCCTGATGAAGATCGGTCTCATCTCCATTTAATATGATTTGACAAGACAACATATGAGCATGTCTTAATAAACCCCCCAGGGTGAGCCATTTAATAACAACTCTATCCTCTAGAATCACCAGCAGTAGACTTAGTCAGAGTGGGTCAATCCAAATTTGCCAGAAAGCCATTATGGTACAAGTGTATGATGTACTGCAAAACATTACTCTGTTATTTACTGGCAGCAGAGTTACCAGGTAGTCAACATTATTAATATTTTATATATATGTACACATATGTATATATATATATATATATATGTAAATTAAGAATTTACACCTTAAGAGTATGTTATGATTTATGTAAACCAAAGACATTGAGATATTGAGCTAAATATATACAAAATCATTATTTGTCCCAAATTCTAAGGACTAAATTTCAACTTGTGAGAACATTTTATCATTTTTTTTCTTTATTAAAATCTCTTTTACATGAAATTGAAAGATTTACATTTGTTGTAAGTTTAATTTGCAAATAAAAAACATTCAAAAAATGTTTTTCTCATTTTAATGTCACTACTGAAACACAAAAAGTTGTTGTCTGTGGGCAGAGCCTTATTTTAGCCACACCCCTGAATTTTACAGCAGGAAGTGAGACTGCATCCCTCTCCCTCAAGGCCACTTGGTGAGCAGTTAGATCCCATTGTTAGTAAGTACAAATGTGTCCCAAAGTCTGAAAATCAGTGTGTAACATCAAGAATTGTCACTACTGAAACACATATTTTCTATAATTAAGCAAACTTTTTTGTGTTTTAATAAAAAACATTATGAATTTTTGTGTGTACTGTTCACTGTTCACTGTTCACAGCTGTGTGTGCTAGTCATGTGCTGACTATCAGTTTTGTTTTCTGCTCAAAATTAGCTTAAATTGTCACCACCGTTTTAGTAGTGACAAAATGAAATGTTCAATCATTTATTTCAGTAAACACAATTAAGAAAGAAGGTCACCCTAAGCATCTAGTTTTACAGTAAAGCTAAAGATACTGTATGTTTCAATGTATAATTGCAGTACAGCTACAATAATATTGCAGTAGCCATACAATAAGGTGTTTGATACAGTATAATCTGCCTGTACTGTAAATGTTTTCCTAGAAATCAGCACTGTATAAACGCTGTATAAAACACATTTAAACGACCAGTCTGGCTTTAACAGGGAGTACATTATTGTAGAAAGCACAGAAATTCTTTATGATGTGTATAAAGACCAGCACTGGGCTTCCAAGACTCAGGTCAAATTCTCACAGCAGTTCAATGAGACAGATGGAAGGAATTGTAAGAGCTCTATTAGGAACATCTGGAAGAACAACTCTGACTTTGAAAACAACAATTAGAATACAATGGCCATAACCTCTGTCACAAAAGGCAGAAAAAACAATGTATTTGGAAGTTCTGCATCACTCGCCATGTATTTGCAGGCCATCAGTTGAAACTCAGCACTCTGAAATGAAGACTGAAACTAGTTGTAATGGGCCTGGAAAGCTCTAAATTACTCTGAGGTGTCTCCTAATTTCCTTCCTTTATTACAGACAGTGTCTCGCTTGCTCTTAGGGGAGGAATACAGGAGAGCGTGATGAAGTTCAGCGACAAAAGATGGAGAGAAAGCATTCTGCTGAGGCTTTTGGAATGAAAGCTAAACAGTTTGGGTCTCCTGGGAGCTTTCAAACGAAGCCAGACTCTGAACGGTGTTCCTGAAAAATCTGAGAAATGTCTGAGAGCACCCAGGGGAACACGAGACCAGCTTAACATTGAAAATGCTATTATAAAGTTCTATGCCCACTAGTACAATAAGACAGTGGTTCTCAGTCCCAGTTTTGAAATACTTTTTTGCTCTCACTAACATATCTGATTCAGCTCATGAAAGCCTCGGTAATTATGGGACAAGCTGATTCCAGACGTATACTTATTTGAAACATATGTCATGCTGGCATTTCGTCTCTGAATTGAAAAACAAATGGTTTTCTATGGACATAATGTAAAGATATTCCCAAAAATGCAGATTTAATGAGAATGTCCTGGTGCGCCTTGTTTTCCTGCAACTTTAAGGGTTGCGGCAAGACAATAAATGGGTAAGTCATGTGTTGTGAAGCATTACTCAAATAATTATTACCTGAGCAAAAACCTTGTATCTGCATTTTTATTGTTTGTTTTAATTTCTTGCACAATTTAAAAGTTCCAGTTGATTTCATATCATGATCTTCATCTTCTCAAACCGCGTAATCTAGATTGGGTCGCAGTAGCAGTTGGGAGAGCAGAGAATCCCAGATAACTCTGTCCCCCGCAACTTCCTCCAGCTCATTCCGGTGGACCACAACCCACTCCCACGCTAACTTGGAGATATAATTCCCTCCAGCAGGTCCTAGGACGACCTCAGAGCCTCGTCCCAGTCAGCCATGCCCGGTAAACCTCCACCAGGAGGTGGCCAGGGGGCATCTTGATCAGATGCCACCTCAACTGGCTCTTTTCAATGTGGAGGAGTAGCCCACCACCCTGCACCTTTCTGCCGCGATCTCATTCTTTCGGTCATTACTCACAGCTCATGACCATATAGGTGAGAGTCGGGATGTAGACTGACTGGTAAACAGAGAGCTTCATCTTATGGCTTAGCTCCCTCTTCACCACTACAGCCCAGTACAGTGACCGCATTACTGCTGCCGCCTGTCCCAGCCTGCGGCCAATCTCACGATCCCTCTTCCCATCACTCGTGAACAAGACCCCAGGTTACTTAAACTCCTCCACCTGGGGCAGGCCCTTTCCCCTTACTTGGAGTGGGCATGCCATCCTTTTCCAGGCTAGGACCGTGGACTCGGAGGTGCTGATCCGCATACCAACCGCTTCACACTCAGCTGCAAACTGCTTCAGTTACATTTGGAAAAAATATTGTTACATTAACTTCCATTTCAAGTTAAGAAGGTTTTTTTCCTTCACCTGAAAAGTTAACGTTTTGGAGACAAGAAGTTTTGTTCCAACAGTCACAATATGTTGTGTTTTGGATGCTGGTATGCTGGTGTGGTAACTATGCTGGTTGACCAGCTAGCACCATTCCAGCATTAACCAGCATAAACTGGTGCTGTTTTTTTCAGTAGGTGAGTTAGCTAGCTAAGTTAGCTAGCCAATTTTCTCTGCAACCGTTAGCTAGCTATGATAGCTTGCTAGTGTAGGCCATTTATTGAGTTTAGGTAATCTAGTAAGTAATGACACCTTATATGTACAATGAAAACATGAAAAACTTTTTTGTTTATAAGTATACAGAAAAAATATAATATATCACATATGTTAAAGAAAAGACCTTTAAGAATCAATGTACTCTTTATATACGGGCGGCATGTTGCTTCACAGCAAGCAGGGCCTGGGTTCGATTCTCCAGCCTGGCAGCCAAGGTGCTCTCAGTGTGGAGCACTGTGCATGTTCTCAGTGTGCCTACATGGGTTTCCTCTGTGAGCTCCGGTTTCCTCCCACAGTCGAATGTGTATGTCTTTGTGTAAGCAGTTTAGAAAATGTTATAGGAAAATAGTACAAAGACAACATATCAAATGTTGAAACTGAGAAATTGTATTGTTTAATGCGGCAAATATTTTCAGTGTTGACAGATCTGGACTGCAGCCAGGCCAATTTAGCATCCGGACTCTTTTAATATGGAGCGATGCTGTTGTCATACATGCAGAATGTGGTTTGACATTGTCTTGCTGACATAAGGAAGGCCTTCCCTGAAAAAGACGTCATCTGGATGGTAGCATTTGCTGCCAAGACCTATATTTATTGTTCAGCATTAATGGTGCCTTCATAGATGTGCACATCACCCATGTGCACTAATGCTCCCCTACACCATCACTGACTTTTGAACTGTGAACTGCTAACAAGCTGAGTGGTCTTTAGCCCGGAGGACACAGTGTCCATGATTTCCAAAAAGAATTTCAAATTTTGATTTGTCGGACCACAGGACACTTTTCCATTTCCCCTCAGTTCATTTTAAATGAGCTCGGGCCCAGAGAAGGTGGCAATATTTCTGGATCCTGTTTATATTTGGATTCTTCTTTGCAATTTAGAGTTTTAACTTGCATTTGTGGATGCAGCGATGAACTGTGTTCACACACAGTGGTTTTCAGAAGTGTTTTTGAGCTCATGCAGTGATTTCCACTATAGAATCATGTCTGTTTTTAATGCAGTTCTACCTGAGAGTCCAAAGATCACGGCCAGCAAATACTGTTTTTGGTCTTGTCCCTTACATACAGAGATTTCTCCAGATTCTCTGAATCTTTTAATTATGTTATGTATCGTAGATGATGAAAAGCAAAAGTTTTTTTTCTGTTTTACATTGAGAAATGTTATTCTTGAATTGTTGCACTATCTATCTTTCACAGAGTGGTGAACCCCTCCCCATCTTTACTTTTGAAAGACTCAGCCTCTCGGATGCTTATGTTATACCCAATCATGTTACTAACCTGTTGTCAATCAACCACCAGGTGTTTTTTTTAGCATTACACAACTTTACCAGCCTTTTGTAGCCCCTGTCCCAACTATTTTGGAATGTGTTCTTGGCATATATTTTTCAAAAAAACAATAGAATTTCTCAGTTTCAACATTTGATATGTTGTCTTGGTACTATTTTCAATGAAACATAGGGTTTCAATGATTTGCACATCATTGAATTTTCTTTTTATTTACTTTATGTCCCAACTTTTTTGGAATTGGGGTAGTAAATGACACAATGCAGTACCATTATATTTTCACTTGTGATTACGCATTAACACATTTTTAACATGTGAAGTGGGCAAAAACCTGTATTTATTCACATGTGAAATTCATGTGTTTTTTTTTCTGTAAGGGTGACCCACTAACCCACTGTTTAGTGATCTCATACTTTCATGTGTGTGTACATATATCTCTGACCTTTGGCACTTGGTGTGGTGTGTGCGGTTCAGTGGACACAGATTAGCCTGACACACACAAAGGCAGTATTGTACAAATCTCATCTTCGTAGCTCTGATGTTGATAAGATGAGATGCTTCATCAGTTTCACATCTAGGAACGTCACTTCTCATTATATCCCCACTCACATCTCAGCAAACACACTGTCTCAGCATGTAACTAAAAGATAAACATTACCACAATCTTATCTCTGCACTGAGTTAGCGATAGCTAAGTTGTACGTTGTTGGTTACAGTACATGTTAAACCACGCATGGTTAAAATGATTTTAGCAAAGAAATTTCCTCCTTACCCCAAATGTAGTCATTCAGCCAAGACATATGTGGTGTCTGACCTTTGCTTTTATAGATTTGTATAGATTAGCTGCAAGGCTAATACAGCTAAAAAGTAAAGGAAGCTAAAACTCAATGATTAGCTTTGAGCTAACTGCTTGCCTCATCATACACTTACCTTAGACTGTGGTAATCTCAAATTGACTTGCATGTGGTTTCAAAAGTATGTAGTATAGCTATAAATAGTAGCAGCAGCCATCTTGAAGCATGAATTTTCTATGTATTTTGATACATTGTACATTGCTAGCGATGACCATCGCTGACTGGTGAGCCAAAGACCCCCATTATATGTTAGCTACATTAGCCTTGTAGCTGCAGTGCTAAACTAAAGAAGCAAACCTCAGACACCAAACATGTCTTGGTTGACCAACTATATTTTTTTTTGCCAAACTGTTGCTTTATAGTGGACTCAAATGCTAGCACTCATGGTAATTCAACCGTTGAGATGTAAACAAAGTCATTCGGAGTGGTTTGATGTAAAATGATGCATTGTAGATAAATGTACCAACGATTTCTTAACAATGGTGGTGGTTTAAAATATTTTAGACCAAAAATCAGTACGGTAACCATTTAGCTTTCTAAGGCATTAAACGTTCAGGCATCTGGTTCCCATCACCACCACTGTGAACAATTCTGACTCGGTAAGCTTCTCTAGAACTGAGCATTTCACATCAAACCACTCTGAAAAACTTTGTTTACATCTTAACAATTTAACTATGTAGAAATTTCTAACAAAAACTGTAGAATTCCCTTTTAAGACCAACAGCCTTGACCTCTCCTCCGACCGTGTGCTATTAGCAACCTAGCGGAAAGGAGGAGAGAGAGGTGCTGCCTTATTATACCACACACTCAGATAAAAGAGAAGAGAGGAAAACCTCCACACTCGCTCTCACTTCCCCTCTCTCTCTCTCTCTCTCTCTCTCTCTTTCTCTCCCTCTCTGTCTCCTTCTTAATCACACTCTGTCTGTAGCTGTATCTGCAAGTGCAGGAGGGGGGCTTCAAAAACCTCAGTTATTCATTCTGTATCTCATCTACATCTACATAAGTCCTCCTCTCCAGGTTAAAGAGGGGGAATTCTCTCCAGATGAGGGGCAGGATAGTGCAACACAGCCTGTATGGAGGTCTGTGTGTGAGTGTGTGTGGGTGGGTGTGTAAAGGGAACCAAACTGTCTCACCAGGAGCTCACACTGGCATGCAGCCTTTGATCCCCTTAAGTGCTCTCAGACCCTCAGCATGTTTGGAGGAAGTGTGTGTGAGTGAGTGAGTAAGTGTGTGTGTGGTCATAACTGAGGTCATTTCACATCGAGGAAAGGGGTCAGTAGGGTCAGACCATAGGATTGATGTTTCTCTGGTTTGATTACAGTGTTTCACCTCACAGGTGTAAAACATACACACAGCGATGAAGTGAACGGCACCTATAATCCTACAGCACATGTCTGTACTCTCTAGGGAAGCCTACCTTTTCTCCAGGGATGGAAAAAGTCACGTAAAGGCTCTGCATCGTGGAAAACCTCATTTACTTTGCTTTTTTAAAATAAAAGAGTTTGATGTAGTGTGTAAACACGGTTAAAGCTTTGAAATATATCGTTCACTCCCCAGTCCATACAGTCCGTATGTGGAAACTAAACTGCAAAAACTGTTTTGAATTCATTGCTTTTGTGATGTCGTGAAAGCAAACTCATTTACATATGCGGCTCATTCTACAGAATTGGTTTAAAGCTAGAGTTGAAAATACATTTTAGATATTTAACTGATTTGGACTTTAGACTAAAATCCTTTTGCTTTGAGTGACCCTGTACCTTAAATATGTTTATTTTATTAGAACAAATGCTTGAATATTCCATTTTGTCATCATAACACTACCAAAACTTTACTAAATGTTTCCGTAGTGACTGTTTTGGCAGTGAAAATTTGAGCATAACTCAAAAATGCTAAGCAGTAAATGACTAGCAAACACAACTCATAAAATCATAAAATCATAATATTTTGCATTAAAACACAAAAAAGTAGTAACAATTCTTGATGTTACATACTGTTCTGTGGATCTAACTGCTCACTATGTGGCCATGAGGGACAGGGATGCAGTCTTACTTCCTGTTCTAAAACGCAGGGGTGTGGCTAAAATAAGGCTCCACCTATGGACTAAAAATCTTTGTGTTTGGTGGTGACATGAAAGCGTGGGGTGTAAATATTAAATTCACAATAAATCTAAATTTTTCAATTTCACTGTAAAAAATTAATAAGGTCATTTAAAAAGGAAAAAAGTAAGTATTATTTTTATAAGTTGAAGCATTTGGGACAGTCACCTCCCAATACCCTATGTACTTCAGTACCATATACCATGTACTTTTGCTCATTACTATCTCTAGTAATTAGTCTACTAATTAGGTAGAATGGCCCACATCCACTCACACTGAAGTTACAAAGAGTGTTTCAGCCCAGATTGATTTTCTGAATGAGGCACAGTACATGGCAGCCAGACCAGTATCTCCACCAAACTCTGCCAAACCCAGATTTGTCTGTCAAACTGCCAAATAGTGAGATTCATTACTATAAAGAATACCTTTCCACTGCTCCAGTGTCCAGTGGCAGTCAGCTTCATACCTCTCCAGACGACACTTCGCTTTGCACATAGTGATCTTAGGCTTGTGTGCAGCTACTCTGACATGGCAACCCATTTCATGAAGTTCTCGACACACAGTTCTCATGTCAGTGTTGCTTTCAGAGGCAGCTTGGAGCTGTTGTTGCTCCTAGATGCTTTCATTTCCCAACAGCACTTACAGTTGACCAAGGAAGATCTAGCAAGGCGGCAATTACACAAAATGAACTGTGGTAAAGACGGCATCTTATGACAGTGCCATGTTTAAAGTCACTGAGCTCTTCAGTACGATCCATTCTACTGCAAATGTTTGTCAATGGAGACTGAATGGCTAAGTGCTTAATTTTACACCTGTTAGCAATAGGTGTGGCTAAAACTCAATAAGTAGGTGTCCATATACTTTTGGCCATATAAACTTAAATAGACTATTATGAATGTATATGACTGTAGTTCCAGCAAGATAGATTTGATAAGGATGACAATAAACCCAAACACAAATACTAGAAGGTTGTTAAAGATGAAAATGTATTCAAGTCGTATAACGAAAGTAGTTTTCCACCCCCCCCCCGACTAGTTTTCTTGTCTCTTTCATCATCTTTTTGTCCCCTTGTGTTTTCCTCATTGTTGTCTAAGAGCATCTATGCCTCCCCCTCCCTCTCTCATACAGGCTCTCAGTGAGTCTGAAGTGTGTACTGTGGTGCAGATGTATAGGCTCAGCTCGATGTCTCAGCTCTTTTAATAGCTGCTCTACAGACGGAACGTCTTTCATCCAGGCTTTGTGATCCGCAATCCTCGCTCCATCGTCTCCCCGACATTTCCTGGAAACCCATAAACATACCACACACATTATCCAAAAAGGCTTTTCCCTCTTCCCTCTAGTGTTGATTATTCCACCGAAAGCATAAATCTTACCATGGATACACCCCTCCAGAAAATGTGAATCTGCTCCCCTATATATTCGGCTTGCAAATATGCTGGCCAAAAGTTTGTAGACACCTGCTTTTCACTTCACTGTTTTTGCTAGGCGAAATTACACTACTGTTATAAGAGGACCATAAGGGAAAACAATAAAATCTTAGAAAATGTTGGCTATAAGTCCTTTAATGCTGAATTCACTGCTTAGAAAGGGTATTCACATACTTTTGGACATATAGTGTATATTGTCACTCATAATAAAACTTCTAAAATGGCAACTTTATAAAGGAAAAACAGTTTTAACTTAAATTTATGTCAATGTATTGAGATTGTGTTCCCAGTAATTTTGGTTTCCATTGATCCATTCAGTATAAAATATTCATACAACATAAAGAGCCAAAGGCACTTTCTAAAGATGTAAACAAGTGAAAAAGAACCAAAGAAAAGGGAGTTACAAGGTTTTGATATAACGGCATTGATATGATGGTTTATCATTTTAGTGTATTTCTTTCTAAACTGGACTGATTTTCTCAGTGTTTTTTTAAAACTCGCCATATTTAAGGTTGTTCCCTGTAGAGGATTACTGTTATTTGCACTTAGGAAATCAAGCATAACATACACTATATGGCCAAAAGAATGCGGACACCCCTCCTAATTATTGAGTTTAAGTGTTTCAGCCACACCCATTGCTAATACATAGCCTTGCCATCTCCCTAGACAAACATTGACAGTAGAATGGGTTGTACAAACCAGCTCAGTGACTTTAAACATGGCACTATCTTAGGATACCCACCTTTACCACAAGTCAGCTCATTAAAATTTTGTCTGTGAGGTCCAAACATGTCTCTGGAATCAACAACAGCACAAGACGTGTATGTCGGGAGCTTCATGAAATGGGTTTCCATGGCCAAGCAGCTGCACACAAGCCTAAGCTCACTATGCATAATGCCAAGTGTCAGCTGGAGTTGTAAAGCACGCCACCAGTAGAAACTGTTCTCTGGAGTGATTGTTATCTGGAGAATCACGCTTCACTATCTAGCAGTCAGATAGACGAATCTGGGTTTAGCAGATGCCAAGAGAACGCTACCTACTGGAATGCATGGTGCCCACAGTAAAGTTTGGTGGAGGAGGGATAATGGTCCGGGCTGTTTTTCAGGGTTCGGGCTTCTTAGTTCCAGTGAAGGCTAGTGTTAATGCTACAGCATACAAAGACATTTTATAGCCAGGACTTCTCGTCCGACATGACAACCAGGCCTCACAAATGCTCTTTTGACTGAATTTGTACAAATTCCCTCAGACACACCCCAGAATCTTGTGGAAAAGCCTTCCCAGAAGAGGGGGTGGGGGGCAACTCCACATTAATGCCTATGGTTTTGGAATGGGATGTCCAACAAGCTCATATAGGTGTGATGGTCAGGTGTCCACATACTTTTGGCCATATAGCGTACATAATTAAGCTACGAGATTTTTGGTACATTTGTAGCACTTACCTGCCTAATGTCATAAAATTGCAACAGAAACCTGCCAAAATAAAAATAATCAATTGGCCAATTACTGAATATGTTTGCTCTATTTTATACAATGAAACAGCATTCATAAAACATCTTCTTTCACTTATAATAACATAATACCATGTATAAAACATTTCTGAGGTTTTGTGTGAAAAACATGACAAACAAAGCCTTTTTTCTTTTCGTGGAAAATCTATAGAAGAGAATTGACGAGATGTTTGGTTTGCCTGTGGGCAGTTAGTGAGCGAGTTTCTTTGACTGAGTTCTTTGAGTGTGTTTGGCCTGCTGTTTATACAGCATATCGAATGCATTCTTCTTCCCTAAGGGAACATGAGTTATTAAACATAAAATAATACAGTATCTTAAATCTCAGAAACGCCTAAGTCCAGTTGGAGATAAATAAAAGTATATGATATCAAATCAATCTCAAAACTGCATACCAGCTTCAGCACACATCAAAGCCTTTCCCAAACGCTCTAAACTACAAAATATGGATCTGAAAAGACTTTTGAAAGTTCCCAACATCCACAGTGTGGAAACAAAGTGATGATCCATTTTCCACTCTAAGTTGTATGCTATTGAGATATCTTCAAACGTGGCCTTATAGGTAACCCAAGTTGCAGGTTACATCCCAGGACACGCTGATTGACGGAGAATTGAATTGTAGCTTTATATCACAACTTCAGCTCCTGTAATGTATCACTGTAATCAGACAGCTTCGGTCTCTGTGCTTTCATATCCTCAGCCGTTCATCAGGCAGAGATTAACTTTCAGGTGCGCTCGTACCGCCTTCCCTTACCCAGACTGACACTGAAAAATGAGGCCAGGCTTTAGCAACAAGGCCTTTGAAGATGTTTCCAGCACCCTTAGATTAGTCTGACTGCTCTGGAATCAATCATCACACTCCAAGATTGACAGCACACATGACCTCCTAGTTCAACTTCACACAGACAGCCCAGTCTTTCATAAAGTGCTTTATAACATTACTCTTATAAAGCTCAGACGGGCTACCTTTGGTGGACTGGGCTTTAAAGTCAAGCTCACTCAAAACTGACCTCTTGTTAGGCATAACTCTTCATATCATTTAAAAGTCAAAGGTCTTGTTTTCCCATAATCTTCAAAATGTAATGAATTTTGTGACTTCTGAGTTAATTACATTACTGTACACCAGCTGGCAGGCAAAAATAGCTTTAACCAATAATATCACATTTCACCTCCCACTCCCACCACTGGCCCACCTATCATCACCTAGCTCCTCTGTGATTTTGAATGGAAGAAAAATGAGCTGTGATTTCTAATCCACATTGAGTGTAAGAATTGCTCTGACTGTAATATGCAATAAGGTCAAATTAGTGATGACTAAGGGTGGGTGATATGCCCACAATATAATAATATAACATCAAGATATTTCAAAGAATTTTCATAATATACAATATACAGCAGGGACATGTGAGAGGGCTGAGGGGGCTGCAATATGTCAGGACTTATTACCTGCAACTGCTAGAAATAATTTAATATAAAAGCATGTTATGATATGTATTGCTGTTTATGCATCACAAAACGGACCATGTGGACCATAAAGCCACATTTAAAAATTAAACAAACTGAGCTTTATAAGTTAATTTATAGTCAGATCTTGTGTTTCTACACAAAGTCTGGGTCTTATTCTCTAACGGCGCTCAATCACTCAATCCTTGCAAACTATGGAATCCAGGACTCTCTACAACCAAGTAGTGGTGCAAATCGACAGCCATAAGCATCCCTGTGGAGTTAGTCTTGCTTGTTCAGAATCGGTACATCTGGCTGCTTGAATCCTGTATGGAGAAGTAGCTGCTTCACCACAAGTAGCTGCTGTTCTCCTCTCTCAATTAAGTGTGACATTTGGGTGAGATTTTCAGAAGTCAGCATATTTGAGGTATCTTTATTACACGACTGGGAAACCAAAGTGTCCCCAAACAGTAGATAAATGCGGGCATAACTTGCTCTCTCGCTCTCTTTATGTTTTATTTATATGCCATGCACCAATAACGCTGTATTTTCATTACAGTGGGCCGAATTGTTTCTTTCACAGCTAGATGCTTTGGAGGCTTGCTGCTGTCAAAACACAAGTAGATTTAGGTGTCCAGAGTAAAAGTGTATGCAGTTGAAAGGTATTTATATGGCTCCAAGGGGCCTAATATTGTTTTCAAACTTAAAAAAAATCAACTAAAGTAATAATGTCCCATATTTTGAATATATTTTTCAGCCATTCTCACTGCTGGGTGTGTATTACAGTATTAAATCTTTAGCATGTATGGGCATAGCACAATTGATTACCATGCCACAGGTGAATTGGTCGCCATTCAGCTTACTTACATAAAGTTTGTCTAGAACCAAAGAGTAAATAGTGAACAAAAGGAAAACAGAGTGTACATCAGTCGTTTGATATGTATAAATGTGTATATTGTCGTCTCTCGCTATATTATAGCGCACGTTCAGTTTGATTATGCAAATAATTCAAATGAACAAATCATTTTGATGTCACTTATATGCTCTTTAAAATTGTGAAAAAAATCTGTGAAAAAAAATCTGACATTTTTATTTAATAGAATCATCATGCTTGTTTTAAAATCTGAAAGTAGTGTAATAATTCTCTTATTTCATTTTTATGTTTTGGTTGCAAACAAATAGGTCAAATGTTTGAAACAGCCAATGGAAAATGAACCAATCAGGAATTTTTCTAGGCAGATACAGCCAAGCAGGCTGTCCTATTGGTTAGGACTTCAGGAGCTGAACTGAAGGCCTAATGCAGGGATGCCCAATCATAGTCCCAGAGGTCTTCAGGGACTGCTGTATGTTAAAGCCAGGTGTGCTGGACCTGAACTCTTCAGGGTGATGGATATCCAGGACCAAGATTGGGCACCTCTAGCCTAACATATCAGATTAACCACTAACATAATTAGGAAGTGGAATCAACCAATCAGGGTTTGATTTATGACAGGTGGGACCAATTTAGTGAAAAGTTAAAGTCCTAGATATGTCTGAATGTGCTTATGAGCAGTAGTCTAACAAAGTTTCAGTCAGTAGTGACAAATGAAAACAGCAGCTCTAAGCCACTATAAACCTGCAAGGTAAAATATATGCTGATATATAAGTTACAAGCTTCAAATAAAGAATAGAATTTCTTTTATAGGCCTAAAATCTCTGTGTTTATTCTAGAACAGCCAAAACATGTTCATCTGGATTGCCATTAGCTTAGCGCTAACAAACTACTAGAATCCTACTTGGGATCTAGCAGAAATGACCATATCATAAGGCTGTGTATTGGCCTGAACTGAAGGTCTAGCTCTGATAGTCACACTCAGCACTGGATAGTGGAATAATGAGCTGACATCCAATCAGCTACTGGTTACTGTGTAATTTATGCAGCTACTAAGAACTGGCTGTTTGCAGAGTGTCTATAATTGGTATAAATCTGTCTGTTTTCTGCTGTTCTGTGTTCTAGAAGTACTGACAATACCATGGATATCACAATAGCATTGACATAAATGCAACTGAAAACAAATAAGTATGATCAAATTTTGCCCTGAGATAGAAAAGCGACAGACGAACATGTTTGTACACATTGACCCGTATTGCTAGACTCAAGAAGCTTGTAGGATGACCTCTGAGATAAATAAAGTGATTCAGTAAAGAGGAAACCATATGAATCCTGCTTTTCACACTACACAGCTCAACACATAGCATACGATTCAATCTACTTCATGCCATATTGCCAAATAAGGAGGTTACTCACCCAGGCCTGCAAGCTAAACGAAACGATTAAGGGTTAAATGAGTTAAATATTGTCGCAACTAGCAGCCGCAGCCTTTCACACAACTCGCTGACCCAATTTCATTCACACTGCAAGTCTTCCAAGAGCTCCAACTGCACACTAGACTGAGCAAATTCAAAAAATTCAACATTTCAATTGATAACAGCTCCACGTTTGGCTCATGTGTTGAATAAGGCTGCTCAGGCAATCAGCAACCAATGGAAAACTCGAAATCACTTTGAAAATTAGCAGCATTAATGCCTTTCCTCAATATGGGCTTGGGTTTCAAAGTGTGATCCATGCTCTATGTATTGCCGAATCAGCTTAGACTATTCAAAAATACACGCAAATTCTGCATGTAACTGTAAACGTAAACTGAATTTGTTGACGTGCAGAAAACTGCTTACAGTCATTCCCAATACTTAAATAGGATTATTAAAATGGCAAATTACTGTACTTGGTGGATGCAAATAATGGTAAATGTAAGGACTGTCCCTCTAAAGAAAATACAGACCTTACAGAAAAAGACCGTTATCAAAGTTTCAACACATACCGCTCACTCCTCATCTCATATATATGAAAACGAAGCTGCAAAGCTTTGTGATGTCATGAAAACCAACTCATTTAAATATATCCACCTATTCAGCCTACAGTAGTTTAGCCACACCCATTCACACTGAAGTTATAAGCAGCGTTTCAGACTACTTTTTGAATGAGGCACTATACAGGCCAATTTGAACTCATTTACACTCATTTACATATGTCACTGTTAAAGGCACAACCTGTTTTAATGTGCATTAAGCAGTTTGTTTTGACTAATCCAAACCACCTGGAAATATAGAGAATAAGATAAAAGATGAACTGTTTTAGTAATGGCATCAGCACAAAGTGCATTATGTGCTTGTCTAAGATTATACTGACCTCCCATCAGTCGTTTTATTAGACATGGCGGAATCCACACTTAAAAAAATATGGTTCTACAAGAGTTCTTCTGTAAAGAAAATGGTTCAGTATAGAACCCTTTGCATTATAAAGGGTTCTTTTGCATCATGAAAGCGTTCTTCAGATTGATGGAGGATGTGTTTTACATGGTTGTATATAGAACCTTTTTAAAAAGAGTTTTATATAGCACCAAAAAGGGTTCTTCAATTGATACAGGCTTGACATCAAAACAGTAGAAGAACCTTTTTTGGTTCTATATAGAGCCCTTTTCAAAAAGCAGAGCACATTCTCCATAAATATGAAGAACCATTTAACGATGCAAGGAACGCTTTAATCATACAAAGGGGCCTTTGAGTGTTCATGGTTCTGTATGGAACCATGTTCTTTCCTAAAGAACTCTTGAAGAACCATCTTTTTTAGGAGTGTACTGTGGGACAAGCTGTGCTGCCAGAAAACTTAGCGACAAGAAACAAGCTACAACAAGAATCAACCCTGGATCTGATGTTCCAAGCTGGAGAGAATTATTAGAATGGGATAAAATATAAAGAGTTGAGGTGTTTGGCTTTTTAATGGAACTTTACAACACAAATCATCACACAGAGAACCAGGTGAAGTAATGCTTTGGAAGAACTAACTTCAGAGACATGTATGTAATACTAGTCAACTGCATCAATCTCAATCAAAGCAGGTGACAATGCTAACTAGCTAATGCGGGTAGTTAGAGTTTGCTGAAAAACCTCTGGGAGCTCTTAATAAAAAAAAACTGGACAACAAAGACACTCCTGACTATTCTTGTTCGGAACAAAATGGCAAGTGTTTATAGGCTTATAACTTTTCAAACAGTTGAATCTCCTTGTGGGCAACACCACACACGCTAATGCAATCATACCACCTGGACAAAAGAGACACGGGAGTTTGACGCTCGATCTGGCCAAATGCCAAAGAAAGTACAAAGAAGTATTAGAAGTAATCCAAGAAGTACTTGGATAGCATGATTAAACAAAGTTCTCTCTGAATAAGTGAAATATAGTGGTATGTCATCAAAATTTACCAAGTAGAACCAATCAGTAGTTCCCAGGAGGAAAGCAGTGTTGTAGCCTTCTCTCAATGCTTACATCTTGCAAGCAGAAGCACCCTGAGATAAACTAGCCAATAGGAATAATATTCACTGTTATTAACATCTTGTGAAATTGTTGTTTTAGCCATGAAAAGGACGACTCTCAGTGTGCTCTACTGATGTAAGCTATATTGAGTATTTTGATATCCTCTCAAGCAATATTAACATAATGCCATACGTTTATCATCTATAAATAGCAAAGTAATGCAATACCCTTAATATTGTAGCATCTTCTACTATGAAAGGAAACACATTGTGCTTTATTAAAAGGCTATAGTGGGCCACAGCCATGCTATACAATGTATAAGGTTTCAGGCTAACATCTCGCTCTACACTAAGCTCACATCTGAACTCTCCAGCTCTGACTGCTCAAATTCTTCCTGTTCTACAGGCCTAAACACAGCAAGTGGCTAGCCCTGCTCTTCAGAATAAGAGTCCTTATAATATAATAAACTCAGACAATAACTGCTGGAGAACAATAACCCAGAATAAACATGCACAACATTTCTCGAACACGCTACAATATATGGCCTACCTCATCACTAAAAATGCTCGGTAATGCTGGCAAACTCTAAATGAACTCCGAGGGGCTCTGATAATTCTACTTGCGTGTTCTGTGTTGATTTGGATAGATCCAAAAGAGAAAAATAAAATCCAGTGTTGTAGTTTATCTACTGAAATGCTAGAGGTTGAGTGTCTTGGATCTTGACTAATGCAGCTCTAATACTGAAAGTTAAAAAGGTTGTAAAATGTAGAATAAGGGCCTTTTAATTTAAACCATTTGAAAAGTTCTTCCCAATATCCTATTGAAATAAAAAATTTTAAGATTATAAAAATGGCAAATTACTGTGCTTGATAGAATACTACTGACTATAAAGGATCGGCAGATATTTTTACTGTGCCTTTTCACAGTGTGTCTGGACGGGAACCTTCCAGCTATGCAAACTCTTGACCCACTCTTATTTCACCATCACTATCCATCTGACATCTACATATGAAGTATCTAAGAAGAGCAGACGGCATGTTATAGATGAACAGTATAGCAGCAGGGCAGTACCAAAGCATGCTAATACCAGAGATGTTCATGTTTCACTTCATGTCCAATAAATTCCTGCTGTTAGTGTAATTCTTGGAGCTGTGCCAATTATGTGGTCATTTTACTCTTTCAACGTGGAACCAACAGCTGTCGATGACACACCGCACCCGCTCAGGGATCATAAGCATGCATTTCACTCAGGACAGCTATAAGATCTGTAAATTTATGGACAGTCTGTAAAAATACTTTGTTTATAATATTTTTAAAAATGTCACTGTCCTAAAAATGCCCCATTACTAACTTACTAGTCTGGTCTCTTTCTGTAAATGCCATCAAATGTTCTTTCTGCAAACTTAAATGGGAAAAATGTCTGCATAGTTCAGTTGTTGAGATGTAAACAAAGTCATTCAGAGTGTTTTGATGTACAGTGCACCACTACAGAGAAACTTGCTGACACTGATTTCTGTATAGTGGTGGTGATAAGAACCAGGGGTCGCAATGTTTACAACATAAATATAGCCATTTTATTTACTACCCAGTGAGCCTACATGTGTCTTCTGAGTTTTTATATGCAATGTTGATAATGGTAAAATAGTGGTAAACCTGAAAGAAACACATTTTTGGGCACTATTTTGCCTTACAACACCCTCCATGTATCTCTCTGATTTTTAAAAATACATTTTAAGTCAAACGTTAAATTCAGAGCTATCATTAAATAACATCTCAGACATTATAACTATTTCATATGTTAACTTTTTTGTGAGAAAGCTTTTAGAGGCATTAAACTCTCTGGATGTCTGGTTCCTATCACCACCACTGTGGACAATTAACTTAGTTAGTTTCTGTAGAATGGAGCATTTCACACCAAACCACTCTAAATGTCAGCAAAACCACACATTTAAGGACAACAACCCTCATTTCACTTGCGCCCACTTCGCAGCATCTACAGATGCTGTAGACAAGGAATGGCTCCACAAATGTGTTGATTTTTTCCAATGTATCATTTTAATATTCCATGTTCCAGGAGAACAGTAATTAATTCTGCACCCAAAGCCGATCATTATTCAAGCGTCAAGCTGTTCGATTATGGACTAATTACCAAGCTTGTAATCATCTTTCCATTTCTCTAGTCACACATTCAGAGCACGTGTGAGGAGGGAGGTGCATCGAGAAACTTTTACTCTGGAAAAATAACACCGCTCTTAAGGACTTTCTCAGCTAATGGTCTGCGACGATACTTTATGAATAATAAAACACAGGCAGACTGCTCTGCACCATAGAGGGAAAAACATGGAGAGCGTCCACTTTGAAAGAAGCTTTTATGCAAATAAAAACCATCTCTGCCATTTGAGGCCTGAGTAAAGAGAATTTTAGTAATACGCCCCCCTTTTAATGTGCGTGTTACTCAGCTAGAATAACAAAAGAGAAGTGGAGCGTTGGAATTGTGCAGTTCTCACAATGCTGCTTTTAAAAGTTTACTTACAAACTACATCTAACTGTATGTATACAGTTATGTATATGTATATGTATATGGTAAACAACCATATCTCAGTCATGTGCTTGCTTTCTGAAGCCTATATGTGTTATGTAGTAGCTTGTATAGTGAAGTTCTATATGGTAGACAAACTTTAGAGACTTCCTAAGAGATCTTACATTAAGCTGTTCGACTGTTCGGTTCAGTACTTTGGTATAACGCAATATTAAACATATGCATTAATGTTATCATGAACACGGTCACTGCAATTTAGTTGTAGTTTCACCTGAGATTTTTGGAGACACTCTGCTTTCACAAACTTGCTACACTGTCAAGCTTTAATCACATGATATGGCCCCTCCTTGGGGCGGAGCTTGTAAACAAAGACTATAGCCACAGCACGGCAGAAGGAGGAGCAGACAGAGAATTTTTTTCTCCATCAAAAAAGGTGAAAACCCATGTCCCATCCAGCATTGAGAAGAAAAAATGCTTAGTCTCACAAACACGTATGTTTGCAGTCACACACGTTGGATGCATGAAGTAAAAGGTACAAAGGCATACAGATCATAACCTTACTTAAGAGTTTAGGTTTGTTTAACAAGCAGGCTGCTAGTAGGCTAACAGGCTATGTACATATCCAGAGACTCAAGCCTTGTAGTACTGAACCACTCGATGACCATCATGGCAATGGCCCCTGGGCAGTATTCAAGTCATACAAGACTAGACATCTCTTTGAATGGGAACAAACCCAGAAAACTAAAAGCCACATTAACATTTTAAAACATATTTGAAATCACTAGTAAGATATGTCATGTGATTTTGTTAAAGGGTGGGACTTTCCCCATAAACAGCCCGTATGTTGAGCGCTATGAGCTTTCCCATTCATTTTCCAACCAGTGACCGATCTTCTCCTTTATAATGTCTCTGATTAAACCCAGTGTGGAAAAATAACACATAATGAAAATCTCATATTCCCTCCAGCAGAAATTAGCAGTATTAGTGCAGGTGTTTTTTGACAGGAGCTATTAATAATGTAAGGTTTCCACATTAAGTGCTGTTAAGCATGGCATGTACATATGTTGATACAGTATTAGAGGTGTTTTTCATGCTGTGTCTTATGTTGGAGCAGCTTTACTGCTCTTGGTAAAGGTTGCAGAGCTCTAAGACAGGGTTAACTCTGTTGCATGGTGCTGTATGGTAGTAATCACTACGTGGACAGTTTTATTTATTATTTCATTGTAAACATTGCAATATAAGCTGTTATGTAAAAAAATTACATGAACATATCTTTGAAACATTAAAAACATAAACTTGTAAAAAAACATTATGACTACCTGCCTGATGTGCTGTTGGTCCTCCATGTGCCAACTAAACAGCTCTGTCCCATCAAGGCATGGACTCTACAAGACCTCTGAAGGTGCCCCGTGGTATCTGGCACCAAGACGTTAGCAGCAGATTCTTTCTGTCCTGTAAGTTGCGAGGTGGAGCCACCGGGGATTCAGACTTGTTGTTCCAGCACATCCCACAGATGTTTGATCGGATTGAGATTGGGGGAATGTTGAGGCCAGCGCAACAGCTTGAACTCTTTGCATGGTCTTCAGACTGCATGTGTGCAGTGTGGCAGGGTACCTTATCCTGCTAAAAAAGGCCACTAGCATCTGGGAATCCATGGTCCACAGCGGTGTTTAGGTAGGTGGCACATGTCAAAACAATGTCCTCATGGAAGCAGAACATTGACCAGAGTATCACACACCGCCACTGGCTTGTCCTTCTTCCCACAGAGCATCCTGGCCATCACTTTTCCAGGTAAGCAGTGAACACGTACCTGGCTGTCCATGTGAAGTAAAAGAAAATGGCACTCATTGGACCAGGCAACCTTCTTCCATTGCTTCAAAGTCCAATTCTGATGCTCACATGCCCATTGTAGGCACATTCTGTGTTGGACAGGGGTTAGCATGGGCACTCTGACTGATCTGCAGCCACACAGCCCCACAAGTCTCGCCATTTCGGAGATGATCCGATCCAGTTATCTGACCATAATGATCTGGTGCTTATTAAAATTGCTCCAGTCTTCACGTCTGCCCATTACAGACTGTCTGCTTAGTGTCACATATATCCCAGACCTTACAAGATAATCAATCACCAAATGTTTTGGTTCATCAGTGTATATATTTTAAATGCAATATTGTAAACCGTGATAAAAGATGAGGTAACTATTGTGATTTTTTGGCCTAGCTACATCATTATAATGGGTTTGAGTAGACAGGATAACTCTTAACATAAAACATTGTACTATTATTAATTTGTTTACTATTATTACAGCTCTTTTGTCAATAGACACTGTATAGGTTCAGTTTAATTACAAGAAATTTAGTTTTCCTACAATTTTGATACATTAAGCTATGGCACACTTGGTTAATGTTAAGTATTTCATCCTGTCCCCGAACCCTATAAGTGCAGTGCATAAGCCTGTCACTCAGTGACTGTGGTGTGTTTGAAGTATGCAGTATGAAGCACGGCAGTTAGAGTTCGCTGTTTATCACATCCCTCGCTCTATTGAAGCCCACTGCGCCTGGAATCTCCTATAAAGCTCCAATCTGCTGTTTTTCCATATGGCGTCAGCATGCTAGCATCATTAGTTGTTATTGTAGCCCCAAGGCTGGGGCCTAGCGAAGGGTGGGACATTCCTGTCTGCCCACGCTCTGAGGCAAAGGAACGATGTTTCTTTTTTCACAATAACCCAGTTTCTCCAACCAAACAGCAAAACAGACAAACAGCAAAACTGATCTCGGCTCATTTGCGCTGACCCCTCGGCCCATCTTGGTTCTTTACAGCTCCCTGTCCATTTTTTTAGTACAGATTGAAGATATAGATGGAGACACCTGACACAGTATAACACTGGGCTCTGCAGAGCTCTCTAATCTCTATTCATCTCTCTAATCATTCAACTCTCTAATCATCTCTAATGTTCAGTTAAGTTCTGCTTTATTTACATTGAGTTGCCAGTTTATTAGGTTCACTGGCCAATTTATGAGAAACACCTACCATATGCACTTAATAGATTTAACAATTACTTACTGTAGCCCATCTGCACAATGTACAACCCCCCTTGACCCCATTCACTGATGGAGTGTTATTATTAGTATTATAGATAATAAAGATTGAATGAGACTTAAAGGGGAATTCCACTAATTTTTCAAAATGTCTGCATAATTAAGGGGGTGAAATGGGAGCAAAGTCTTTCAGAGTGGGTTGAGGTGAAATGTTTAGTTCTAAAGAAACTTACTCACTCAGAGTTGTTCACAGTGGTGGTGATGGGAACCGGACATAGTCTAATGTCCCTCACAGAAAGATATGACTTCGTTATGAATATATGTGTAGGTTCACTGGTGATTCTGAATAGTAAATAAAATGGCTGCATTTGTGCTGTAGACATCATGACCCCTGGTTCCTATCACCACCACTGTAAAGAAATCTGGGACTGCAAATTTCTCTACAGTGAACCATTTCACATCAAAACACAATGAATAATTTTGTTTACATGCCAACCATTTCATTAGGCAGAAATTTTGAAAAAAGCATTGAATTCCCCTTTAAGTACTGACAGCTGGTAGGATGGTGACCAGAAATATATCTGCGATAGCATCATAACCACGGAAACCAAAATCACTAAGCAACAGTGTCAGTGTTAATCAGTGTCTTTGATCAGTGTTTTTCTCCAGCATGAAACAAATTCTAATTCATACATGAAATTAACTCTTTCTGCAGACCCCCTAGTGACCATTTAGGAAATCTGACTAGGAAATTTTAATCACTGTAATCCAATAAAATATATCTCTGTTTAAAGATTGGGACTCTCTAAGTTGACACTGTGAAATGCTGCGACTCTATGCTGAGCTGCTAGCAAGCAATGAGGGGCGAAAGTTTGCTGGTGGTTTTGCAAATTGTACACATTTCCATTGAAATGTATTATATCAGCATTATTGAAGGAATAACATGCATGGCTCAACCAAAGGGCCTCTTCCAAAACAGGTGGCTACTGTGAGAAGGGGTTAAACCTCACATTTTAGTGAGTGGTGTTTTTGCTGTTGTAAAAAAGCAGGCTATGACAGCAGGAAGCGGACAGTCAAACTATTTTTTCCGTCTGCCACAGCTGTGTCTGCCACTGTCGTTGCGTAAAGTCCCTGTTATCTAGTTTGAGGATCAGCCTCAACACAGCAGTGGTACCAATACAGTAGTGGCATGTGGTGTGTGTTGTGCTGGTGTAAGTGTATCAGTCACAGCAGCACTGCACTGCAGTCTGCCAACCAAAGCTATCCAGCCAGCAGTGGTCCAGAGGTCAGAAACAAGTGGTACAAGTTTTCTAGTCAAGGAAATACAAGCATCCAGGCACGCTTCACCCCAAACACGAGACCTGAACTACTCAATAAATCAATGTAAAGGCTTTTTAGTCCAGCCATGTTGTATGAAGGCTAAAGGCTAAAGGCCAAGCAAACACCAACAAACAAACTTTGGCTGGTGTGCCATAGCTATCAATGGTGGTTCGAGGCCGTTTGAAATGGGGGGGGCCCAGGCTGGGGCCAGTGGCTATGTTAGAGGGGCTAATCTCTTTACTTTATTGTGCAAAGCAGTCATTAAGAGGCAAAAGTCAGTGTTTGATATCATTCAACATTTTATTTATGCAGTTTTCAGTTACATTTTCACTGTGTTCTGTAAGCTTTTAAAAGGACTAAAATGTCTGCATGCAAAGCAATACGCTGAGTCAAGTTATTCAATCCAGGGCTGGATACTCTCCACTGACCAGTGTGCAGTCACCTTGGCTCTTCCCCCACCTGAAAGGTCTGGTTCTCTCGGACTTTCTGCACAATTATCTTTCTGTTTTTTGGACGAAGTGCAAATAATCATATATCAAATATATACAACTACAGAGCAGAAAACGTATGTCATGCCAACAGCTAGCTAGCTAATACACATATACGTAGCTATATGATGTACTTTGTAATGCAACACATTCTCAATAACACTAGCCTAGATGACTTTTAAATTTATACAACGAAACAATTTATTCACCTTAATTTCTTTTCTTCTTTCTTACTTTGGTGTGGCGCTTTGTCGCCATGTGCTCACAAAAGTGAGGAGACCCACTGCTCACTTAGGAGGCCGAAGTGTGGGGGGGAGGGCAAGCTTGGCCCCCTCCGGTCCCCCTACATACCTGTGTTGGATTGTTGGGATCAGAGGTGGAAATGGCCAGGTTTTAATGGGGGAGCCTTACTTTTTTTTTTTTGCTGGAAAGATATTCTGTCTGACATTCACTCTGGGGACAGCATTCCAGTGAGTTCTGGTCCATTTGAGCCCCTTGGTGGGGGAAACCAGAATGTTCTCTCATTTGGCTCATCACTTCTTTTTCCGAACAAATATATATATATATATCGTTGTTGTCAGAACAAAACCTCGTATCTCCAAAATGGTAACTTTACGGGAGAAGGAAAAAACCTACTTGACTTTTAATGTAAGTCAATGGAACCAGAATTTGTTCCAAGTCATTCTGGGCTGTTTATTTTGGTCCGTTCATAATAAAATTTACACGAGATGTAAAAGACAACAAGCATTTTCAAATTATATCAAAAACTGAAAATCGACAAAAATGGAGATATGAGGTTTTGTTCCAACAACAGCGATACATACATATATTTACTTATTTTGCCTACAGCCATTTAGCCCCATCTATTCACACTGAAGTTATAATGGGAGTTTAGCTTGTTTTGTGAATGAGGCACAAAACAGAACAGCCAATCGGACCAGAGCTCATTTACATAAAACTAATGGCACAGTAAAAAATATCCTGTTCTATTCCTTATTCTATGTGATAAAAAGCGGTAGAAATGGTCTTGTATAGATTAACTATAATTATATTTTTGGTACAGAAATCCATCCAAACCCACCCAAATGTCATAAGTAGAAGGAAAAAAAGGTAAGTGGGCCCTTTGAGACGGATGCTGCTGATGTTAGAATGTTTTTCTTTCTTTCAGGCTGTTTGCTGTGCTCTGGTCTTAAGAACAGCAGAGGAAAAGGGGTTTGTGCTCCAGCACCTGACAAACAGCTGCACTTCCTCAGATCACCTGTTTTGTTTCATTGTAATGTTCATGTGAATGTAATATGTACTTACTGTACGTCGAGGGAAGAGACAGATTTCCTAACAGAGAGAAAGAACGAGGGAAACGAGCAGGAGACGAGTGATTGGGTACAGTGTGAGCGCCAACACTGCTGTATTGACTCAGACTGCTGTTGACAGACTGATATTGAAGAGCAGCTCAGCTCCCAGCAGGGTGGAGAGAGAGAGAGAGAGAGAGAGAGAGAGAGAGAGAGAATGAGAGAGAAATAGAAAGAGACAAAGAGAGAGAATGAGAGAGAGAGAGAGACAAAGAAAAAGTAAAAGAAAGACCTAGAGATTGAGAAAACAGACAGAAAAAGAGACAAAGGAAGAAAGAATAAAAATTATGAGAAAGAGACAGAAAGAGAGAAACAAAAACAGAAGGAGAAATGCAGAGAGTGAGAGAGATAGCATGAGACAAAGAGAGAGAGAGAACTAGAGAGATACAGAAAAAGAGACAAAGAGGGAGAAAGTGGGAAACAGAGAGACAGACAGACAGAAAAAGAGGCAAAGGAAGAGAGAATAAGAAACTAAGAGACATAAAGAGAGACAGAGAATAATAGAAACAGAAAGAGAAAAAACAGAAATAGAGAGGGGCAAAGAGAAAAAGACATGGATAGAAAGAGAGAGAGAAAGACATTGAAAGAAAGAGAGAGAGAGAGAAGAAGGAAGAGTGAAAGAGGGAGAGATGGAGGGAGAGACAGAAAAAGACAGAGACAAAGAGAGAGACAAAAATGGAGGGAAAGAGAGACAATAAGAGAAAGAGAAATCTAAAGAGAGAGGGATAAAAAAGACAAAGAAGGAGAGAATAAGAAACTAAGAGAGAGAAAGAGAGACAAAGAGAGAAAGACAGAGGGAGAGATGTGGAGAGAAGAGAGAGTGAGAGAGACAGAGAGAGACAGAGTAAAAGAAAGAAAGAATAATGAGAGAGACAGGGGGAGACAAAGAGAGAGAAAGGGATGTAGTGAGGGAGAAAGAAAAAGAGACTAAGAGAGAGAAAGAGAGACAGAGAGAAGGATCAAAAAAGAGACAAAGAAAGAGAGAATAAGAAACTAAGAGAGAAAGAGAGAAAAATAAAGAGAGAGATATAGAAAACAGAGGAAGCATGAGAAATAGAGAGAGAAAAAATAGAGAAAAAAACAGAGAAATAGAGGGTCAGAGAGAAAAAGAGGAAGAGAGAGGCAGATAGAAAAAGACAGAGTGATAGAGAGACAGAGAAAAAGATATATATATATATATAGAGAGAGAGAGAGAGAGAGAGAGAGAGAGAGAGAGAGGTTGTTTGTGCAGATACAGTGATTGCCCAAGTAGTCCTAGTCCAATTTTCTTTTGACCAAGGCTCATCATCATCATCATCATCATCATCATCATGACTCTCTCTCTCTCTCTCTCTCTCCCCGTTTCCTTCTCCCACTCTCTGATTTTGACAGATATGCTCCCCCCAGGTGGTTTAGCGTGTGTGTGATAGCACACACACTCCCACCACTGCGCTTTATTGCTGTTATTTTCTGCTGCTGTCTGTGGGGAGAAAAAGAAATATGAGCGCAATAGAGAGAGAGAGAGAGGGAGAGAGAGAGAGAGAGAGAGAGAAAGAGAGAAAGAGAGTTTGTGTGTGTTGAGTGGAGGCATGGATGTCTGATTTGGTGGTTACTGTACTGAACCGGCTCCCTTAGGCAGATGAATGTAGTTCAGCCTTCAGAATTTGTGTTGAAAACTGGGTTCTCTTCTAATCACCAGGCGATTCTCTGTGTCAGTCAGCATGGTAATAGAGCTGCTGCCGTCCTTCTGCAATGTCGCCTCATCATTCTCAGCGTTCGTTCCAGTCCGCAGTGTCGCTTCCTTACAGTGTTACACAGATAATTAACCTCAATCAACATCCAAGAGCGCTATTCAATGTCCTCGCCTGAAGGGACGCTCAGAAGGAAACATACCCACAAATAAAATATATAAATAAATATCAATCTGATTAAACCTGACAGTGTGACCTTTTTCCACACACATGCACATTCGTAATGCATATTAATAACTCTCTAAAGAGCTACACTACATGGCCAAAAGTATGTGGACACCTGACCATTATACCTTTATGAGCTTTCTGGACACCCCATTCCACAACTATGGGTATTAATATGGAATTGCCCCCCTTTGCAGCTATAACATCTTCCACTCTTCTGGGAAGCGTTCTACAAGATTTTGGAGTGTGTCTGTGGGAAGTTGCGCTCATTCAGTCAATAGATAGACCACTGGAGTTCCTCCACTCCAAACTCATTAAACCATGTCTTTATGGACCTCACTTTGTGCTGGAACAGTAACAGGAAAGGGTCTTCCTCAAACTGTTGCCACAAAGTTGGAAGAATACAAGTGTGTAAAATGTCTTTGTATGCTGTAGCATTAACATTACCCTTCTCTGGAACTATGAGGCCCAAACGCTGAGAAACAGCCCAGACCATTATCCCCCCTCCACCAAACTTTACTGTTGGCACTATGGATTCTGGTAGGTAGCTTTGGAGAAAAAGCTAGTTTTGCCTGTTTTCAACCTAACAAATTGTATGTTTGTTTTTTGTTATATACAATTTACATACAACATGTTCCATATAAGATTATATATGTTCATTTTGAAATGTTTAGCAATTGTCTCTGCTGTTTGCATTCTGTCTTGCGTTTACCTACTACTCATTCAAATGCATCAACTTACCACCTAAAAAGAGTATCCTGTTCCTGAGACATGGAGCTCATTGCGTTTAAAGAAGAACTCCATTGGTTTTTCCACATTTCTGCATTATAACATCATTAAGAGTTTTGCTCACAGTGGTGGTAAAAGTTATTACACAAAATAGTTAATGTTAATTACGCTGCCTGATGTCTGATACTTTGTTTTACAATAGTTTTGAGAGGAAGCTTTGGCCTAAAACATACTTTTTCAAATTCATCCATGGCAGAGGGGTGCATGCAGAGAGCTGTAAGGCAAAATAGTTCCTGAAAAAAGATTCCAGATTTACCACTATTTTACCATCATCAGAATTACATTAAAAAACTCAGAAGGCACACGCAGGTTCACTGGTGGTTTTGGTTAGTAAGTAAAATGGCTATATTTGTGTTGCACAGATGGTGACTCCTGGTTCCTATCACCACCACTGTAAAGAAATCTGAGTCGTTAATTTTTGACGCGGAGCTGTGTTTGTGCTGCTGTGTCACAGTGTGTTTTAGACTGTCGCTAAATACTGATCATTAAGCTGTTGTATGTTGTCTGACACGCTGTTTAGACTGCAGCTTACATGAGTAATGAGTGAGCTTAACCTCAGCGGAGGACTCGGGTGAGACCAGGCATGTGTGTTTATTCTCCAAATAATAATTCTTTTACAGGGGAGACCATGCTGAGCAAGTGTGTGTGTGTGTGTGTGTGTGTGCATATATAAATTCTTCTGTTTTTTTTGCGCTGCGAGATCCAGTACAGAGCAGCAGTGCCAAGAAAACACACACATGCACATTTGTAAGACTAGATTTATGGCTGTGTTCCAAACAGAGATGTGCAGAGTGGTCTAAACCATACGCAAGAAAAAGTGTGCTTTCCTGGAAAGTACTTTTCCAAGAAACACCTAAACCCTTCACTCACAGTAGCCATAAAATGCAACATCAGTCTGTTTTGGAGGTCCCTCAGCTTTAGCACTATGCATTTTTCTCATCAATAATGTTGATGCAATAAGTATGGATGGAAATGAGTATGATTTACAAAACCAAAGGTGAACTACATTTCCATCTTTGTAGGGTAGTGAGCAAGTTAACATTTATAAAAGTGTTTTATTGTGTTTCACCCAGGCTTATTACATACTAAGACTTATTATTAGATAAGATTATTCAGTAACTAGAAAGACTTCAATGCAAACCGGGTTAATTTTTTTTATTATCAAATGAAGAAAGCTGCAGTTGTGCTGTTTGATTTTATCTTGGTATAGAAGGGCCTCAGGCTTTAGTATAGGGTCTTTGCGAGGTATTGCTTCTCCCTGTAGCACTACTAAGCGTATATTCTCTTCATGTTTTCCTGACTGTGTTTTTGGGCTGACTTTGTGTCTTTGTCTTTGCCCTTTTGAATCTGGTTGCCTGATATTGTTTGTTATGTTTGTCATTCTCTGTATTTTGGCCTTTTTTGAATTTGACCACCGCCTGTATACCGACTATGAGTACTGTTTGGTCAAAAATATATTTTATGTTTTATGTAATATATGTACTAGGAAATGCACAATGATTAATCTTTCCTGGTCAATTATTCATTCAAAAACAACCTCCATCAGTTTCCATTCTGCTGGTAGAATGGCTGCCAGGGGACCTGCAGAAAAAAGGTTAAACTAAGATACAAAAAGAAAATAATCTGCTATTTGTTACAAAAGAAAACTGCATCACATCACATTGATTTCGGGGAGA
This sequence comes from Colossoma macropomum, assembly GCF_904425465.1. Classification (NCBI taxonomy): domain Eukaryota; kingdom Metazoa; phylum Chordata; class Actinopteri; order Characiformes; family Serrasalmidae; genus Colossoma; species Colossoma macropomum. The sequence continues at coordinate 742,724 of NW_023495014.1, forward strand.
GTTCTGCAGCTACATCTGCAGATATGTTGGCTCAATCCCTCGCCCTCCAAGGGGTCAACTCATAGACTTCCCTGCTGATTAAAACAACCCAGACCAACAAGCAGGCCATGCTGGTCTGAGCTGGTTTGGCTGGTTTAGCAGCACACCAGCATCCAAAACATAACATATGCTGCTTATGCTGGTGATCAGAATATCAACTTCCATCATTGCTGACCAGCACACCAGCCACCAAAACACAGCATATACTGGTTTTGCTGGTGACCAGCCAAGCTGGTCCATGCTGGCATAGTTGAGCTAATGGCAATGCAACAACCCTTTAGATAGCATTGGTGATTCCCCTGAGAGGAAATGTCAAGGTTTATGCACATAGTAACAAATTGGGTATACTCCACATGTTGCATTCCATGCTGGTCTAAACCGGTTTACACTGGCCTAGTGTTGGTTTAGCTGGTCACCCAGCTTGGTCATGCTGGTTGACCAGCATACCAACATTCAAAACACAAACTTATGCTGGTTTTGGTGGTAATCGGTATATTAACTTCCATTGCTGCTGACCAGCAGAGCAACATTCAAAACACAACATATGCTGGCTTTGCTGGTGACCAACTATGCTGTTTTTTTTTTCTTTTTGGTGAGGTAGAAACTTTTCTAGCACTAGGCTAAATTGCTATAATGCTCATATATATATACCCGTGTATCACATGCAGTTGTAGCCCATCTGTTTCCATGCATGTTATGTTAGCCATCATCTAGGCCTTCATCAATGGCTGCAGCACCACTCTTGTTTGGATATTTTTCAGACATTCTTAACCTAACAAATGTGTAAAAGTTCCAGCAATGCTGCTGTGCCTGATGGTCTTGTATCAGTGCAGCACACACTATCACACTGTATGTTAGTATCTCTGCAGTCCACCACCCAAATCATATCTGGTCAACAGTGTTCCTGTGGAAACCATTACTGAATGGGCTAAAGGGAGGTTGACAGAATGTGCATGAATAGAAGGTAGATGGAGCTCATAAAGTGGTCATTAAGTGGAAGAACAAGATGTGTTTCTAATAAAATCCATTTAAGTCCAGTCTTGAATATGATTGCATTTAACCTCAGCTGGTGATATCAGTGTGTAGGCCGTGTTTAGCGTAGCTCTGTGTGCCTCAGGCTATGCTAATGCTGTGTTTTTTTCCCACGTAGCATGACTGGAGTTATTTTTGTGCTCTCCTTGAAGCAGAATGAATCTCTCCTGCAGCTGCTTCTTGACTTGACTCCACAAGTGGGCTGAATAAACATGTTTAACAGCATGGTTACTTACCTAAGCGTGGCGGAGGTGACGGCTCTACTGTAGCAGCAGCCATAGCAACAGCTGAGAGAGAGAGAGAGAGAGAGAGAGAGAGAATATTCTTCAATCTCTCAGCAGACCTGTCCTATTAGTCCCTTACAGCTTATCTACCAATTTCTGAAATGTTCAGCTGATTGGAAAGTTTAGGGCTTAGACCAGGATTCCTCCTTCACAAGGTAGGCCAAACATTGGTGGTGGGCTCTACCAGCACTACATGCACATCTTCTCTATGGCTGCCCTGGACGCTTGATCAGTGACTTGAATTTTTGCTAAATTCAGTGGATGGGTGACTGTGCTTGTGCTCCAGTCTAAGGTAGATAGATCAATTTAACCTGCCTAGAGCCTATACATGTCACCAACCGTGCACCTTTCCCAAACAACTGTCCCTACAATGAGGGTAATCTGTACCAATCAAACCCATTCTTTGTGTACAGATGATTTGGATAAACAAAATTTTGGACATCCAAAATCCAGGACTATCCAAGAAAATCCTGGACAGCTTCACACACAAATTAAAAACATTTCTACTGCTACAACATTAATAATTATTAGCACTGATAAGTGATGGTTTGCTGCCACTGCTATTTTTATTATTAACACATTTTCATCTCCCTTGTTATAATTGCAAGGCCTGCCATCCCTCTGATGTTTTTCACTTTATTAGCTATCATATATGATTCTTTTCATTTTGGTTACTGGAGTTAGATGCTGAAATTATAGGAGTAAGTGAGTGAGTGAGCTATTCTCTGTTATTTGTTTTCACTTTAAGGCTGCTGATTAGTGCTTAACCATTTCTTGCTAGTTTGCATGAATATTAAGTCATGGCTGTCTGGTTTCCTTGCCCTGTAGCGTTTTTTAATGTACCTCCAAAATACTGGGTAATATTACGGCATCTGTCATGACAGCATGGCACTGTTGTATTACTGGACATAATCTGTCATGACAACACATGACAGCATATGACATCTGCCATGACATGTTTATGGCATGATTATGTCAATGTACGTAGCAGGGCTTAAGTAAAGTGATCAAATACTGTAACTTGTCCTGTTGTGTTATTTATATCACTGTATAATAACATCACTGTGTTATAATAACATCTACCAGAATTCTGTTACATGTATTAGAATAGTTGATCATCCTAAGGGTAGAGCCTGGAGCCTCTCCCCTGCTGGCTCTGCCTCTGAATGGAAGATAAAAATGCACACAGTAAAACAGAACAAACAGACTTGTCTGAAATGGCATTGGACGTCCATGTCCAGTTAAAGTGCGCTGAAGTTCAGTGATGGCCATAACAAAGTGCCACTGCAGTCATTAAAGAACAATATGCAGAAATACGCACTTAAAAAAGATGGTTCATCGGTAAAGGGAGTGGTTCTATTTAGAACCATTATAGAAAATGGGTTCTTCTGTTGTTACAAGCTTGACATCCTAATAATAACAGAACCCTTTTTGATGCTATATAGAACCATATTGAAAAAGATTCTATACAGAACCATTTGCAACACATTCTCTATCAGTCTCAGAAACATTTTGCCATGCAAAGACTCCTTTAAGCATGGAATGGGACTATATAGAACTTATGGTTCTAACTAGAACCATTCTTTTTACTAAGGAAATCTTGAAGAACCATCTTTTTTAAGAGTGGACAGTGAGTAGTGCATATTGTATCTTGAATATCATCACTGTCCAGTGTAAGTTAATGTAAATAGATTTATTACAAGCAATTTCTGAGCATTTCTATTGGTCCATCCATCATGAAATTTGTACACAATACTTGTTTTTTTGGTTGCACTGCAAAAGAAACAGCAGTAGCAGCCTTTTTATACATCACAGTGTGTCATGTATCAGAAACCATGTATCAGAAACCACATAAGCAGGTTAAGTTGAGATTACTGAACAATTTGACATGGATGTAAAAGATTTAGACATGCAGTTTGCACAGTGCTAAACTGCTGGCTGTGAGTTTCCATTACTTGTTAGCTACATTAGCCTCATAGCTTCAGTGCAAACTTAGGACACCAAACACATCTCAGTTCCTCAAACAGATTTGGGTAGAGGGGGAAACCTGTATAAATCTGACCCGTCACTATAAGTTGAATTTAATTCTAAGTTAAAGACAAGGTGAGCATCTACACAGCATCCAGAGTTGGACCATAAAATGGTGTTACACTTAAATAAAGAAATAAACACAACTGATAAGGATCATGCAGTTGAACATGCACAGCCTTACAAATAAACACCATGCATCTGTTTCCTAAACAGATGTTAATCTAAGTCCCCATTGCGTCGTGTACACCCAAAACGACACTCAGTCACATCTGTCATGCCTCTTCACAAGGTGTGTTGTATAAACAGAGCAGTGAAAGCCTTTTTTAAAAGACAGTAAGCAATCACAGGCCCACAATGCCCTTGTGCAAATAATTGACTTGGGTCAACTGATAGATATTCTAGCTTGAAAAAGACACTGACTGTAGACAAGCTATGCATACAGAGAAAGCCCCACACCCTCCCACTAAAGCTAATGACAGAGAGAGCGAGAGAGAGAGCGAGCGAGACAGTGAATATATGAAGCACAAAGGCCTAGTCTGGCCTAGGTGAATGACAAAACCAATTGGACAATTCAAATTACAGCTTGGGTACTTCACTGCAGGGAGAACGAGAAAGAGAGCATACACGTGTGTGAGAGAGGGAGAGTGAGTGTGTCTATGAGTGCAGTGAAAAGAGACGAGAGGCAGGTATGAAAAGGCCGAGACCTTGAGACTGATGAAAGGCTTTCAGCTAACACAGAGTGGCTGCCAACAAGAGAGTGCCAAACACTGGAGTGTGTGAGCGCGTGTATGTGTGCGTGTGTGTGTGTTTGGGTCAGAGGTTATTGTATCCCACTGCACTCCGCACAGCACTCTTATAAACCCGGTTGCACCCCCTCCCCCAAAGAACACTGGGCTGCCTGGATAGCTTCCATCCCGTTCCCATGGCAACGTGAAGCGTTTGAATGAGGGGGTTGGCAAAGGCCTCAGTGGACGACGTAAGGCATTGCTTACAGTAATGATTTACAGTTACACTGTAAAAAAAGATTTTCATATTCAAAGTGCTATAAAACTACAGACAACATTCCTATTCAGGCCCTGAATCCTGTATAATAAATCAAATGTAAATGTGCTCTATAATTAAATGTAAATTTCATGATGAATGGACCAACAGAAATGACCCAAAATGACTTGGAAAAAAGTGGAGTATGTTTTTACCTGTAAAGTTCTTATTTTGGAGATACGAGGATTTGATTGCTGCTGTTGGAAACCTTGTGTCTCCAAAATGGGAACTTGGGTAAAAACATACTCTGCTTTTAATGTAAGTCAATGGAACCATATATATATATATATACATATATATATATATATATACATATATGTGGATAAAGATGTAAATATTAAATAATGATTTTGTATTTTTGAAGTATTCATATAATTATAGATTCATATATTAATATTAATTCATATAGCTTTAATCCAAGCTTGTACTCTATGTGGCATTCAATCATTTTTATTGAGTTTAAATAAATTTTTTGACCAGATTGTTTAACCATTTTACACACATGAAAGGTAACTGTGTAACTTACTTGTATCCCGCTGCTCTAGATTCTACAGCAGACTTGTAATTTAACCTGATTTTGAAAACGCTGTTATAAGCTGAGTTTGCCTGTATGTGTGTGTTTGTATGTATTGAGTCAATCTGTCCTAATTGCAAGCATGCGTTCGCATGTGTGTACAGCCGAATTGCACTGTTGACTGTTTATTGAAGTATTGGCTTGTCTTTAGCAGTATGACCCTAGCTGCCCTTAAAGCACTGCCCTATGACCTCTGGCCATGGCTCTGTGGAGGTCAAACTCTACCTGCTCCCCCGCTCTCAGCTCTTACAGCATGTGGAGGGCATGAAGAATGGATGACCTGGAGCTTACGCTTATCCTTCCAGTGTCAAGAAACAGCAGTAATTTTGAACTACACTATGGGAATCCTCCACTGTGCCGCCATCTTGAAATTTCTGCTATTTGGCCCTTCCAGGACACCACTTGGTTCATTTGCTAAAGGCCAGAGTTTGGGTTTTTGTTGACAATGTAACTTTTGCACCAAATAATACATGTGGGTGTTCTTCGATTGGTCAGAAACTTGACAGGGATATTTTCACCTATCATAGTTTACAATTCAGATCTATCCCTCGCTTTTAGTATTGATAATATGTATTATCATACCCACTGTTACATAGTAATAAAGACGCTTAACGTTTACATGTATCGCAATCAAAGTAATAAAAATAATTTGATTCAATAACTTGATTTAATTATGCATCAGGATGCCAATGTCCAGCTCAACCTATCAAAAATACAGTCCAAATAAAATGCTTTGCTAGTGCTCATGCTGCAGGAATAATACAAGCATCTAGAAACTGTCAAATGTTAAAACAAATAGATTATGTGGAAGTGCAGCTCTGAGAAAAGCATTCTCTTGTGTTGAAATCTCTCATCACGAACATGCGTTCCCACCAGCAGCAAACTGTAAAAGTGGACCGATTTTTGGCAGACCATGGTCAACACGGTTCATTTGTTTACCGAAGTGCAGGTAGAGAGTTCACATCTATCAAAACAGACCGCACCAAAGAAAAAATTTGTTTGGTCCCTACCAAACAAGGTAGGTGTGGAAGCAGCCTAATGTTGCCTTCTACCCTGCATGCATTCTATGCTAGTCTAAGATGGTCTGGTACTGGTTTAGATAGTCACCCAGCATGGTCATGCTGGTTGACCAACATACCAACATCAAAAACACTACATATGCTGATTTTGCTGGTAATCAGCATGAAGCTTCCACTGCTGCTGACCAGCATACCAGCACCCAAAACACAACAAACGCTGATGAATGCTGGTTTTTTTCTGGAAGAAGTCGTGTCGGAAACGCCATATTTATGAGATGGGTGCACATGAACACCATCACAATGCTGTATTTACTCAGACTTTTTAAAGAGCCCCGAGTTTCAGAGTTGGGGCATCAACTAAAAGGCAATGACGGCCAATGATAGTTGTATTATAAACTGGTTGTTCAGCAGCCAAAAAACAGCACTGTAGGCTAACATCACCCACATGTGAAAATACAAAGATAACTGATGATTCTAAACAGAAAAAAACATTACTCATTTCATTAGCATCCTCTGCTTTTCATTTTGTTGCAGTAATCTAAAATAAATATACACTTTTTAATGACAGAAAAAACAAACTAAACACAAAAGCATTATTCCCAGCATATCTATACTGAAGGTTGTAAGTACAAACGTCTGGGGAAGAACGCAGCAAAAGAACAAAGAACCACACACTCCCCCAAATGGATGTATGCCTTTTTGTATATCCGCAAGTCCATTCCCAAGAACTGCATACAGTTTGACACAGTTTATTTTTATTCAACATCTGATTTACGAACAAGACAAATTATCGTCTTCAGCTGTTTGAGTAATCCTTTTCTGGAGAATCCCATCCACAGACATGAAGCCCACCAAACATCTCAGGAAATGTGTACTGATCTAGACCTAAACAGCGCTTATACTTTTTGACTGAAAGCCATTGATTTGATGGCTGCGGTCAGCAAGCCTGCAGAAAACCAGGCAGCTGTAATATTGTCCCAATCAGACCGAGCCTGCTGGAGCGTGTCAGGGCATGTAAGAACATGACTGGCATTCAGGCTCCTTCCCGCTAGCAAACAAGCACAGCTGCTCCCCCTCCCCTCCCCTGCCCTGCCGGCCGGACGCTCTGCATTCAACTTAATGCTAATGTCTGGCCCTTTCAAAAAGAATGATGCGGTGTGTGCATGGTTCGGTTTAGTGGGGGTTTTGAGGAAAACAAAGGAAAATGAGAGGTTAGATCTGTGTCGTATTTGTACATTTGAGGGTTTAGGTAAAGGATAAATAAAGCTAATAAGCTAGCTGGTATGGTTATGGATAGCAGGTGTGAGTGGATTGATATCAAATTATTTTTTAAGCAGTAAATGTCAAAAATGTGAAAAGGTTATTGCAGCATATAAATGTGTGGGATAGGAGCTTCTTTGTCTTCCATGCTTTCCCTCTGGATCTCATGCACAACCATAACTTGCTGAAAAATCCAGCTAAGACCAGTTTTTGTTGGGAGCTGGTTTTAGATGGTCTAAACTGGTCTTGGATGGTTATTAGTTAGATTCTTGCTGCTCTAAGAAGGTCAAAGTGGCTGTTCAGATGGACATCCAGGCGGACAAGGCAAAAATCTATCCTATGCTGATCAACTGGTTAAGCTGGTTAAACTGGTAGACCAGCTTGGTCATGCTGGTAGACCATCAACCAGCTAAGCTGGTATACCTGGTTGACCTGGCCAAGCTGTTTTTTTCCAGCGAGGCTGTAGAAATCAGTAGATCAGTAGAATCAGAAATCAATATAAGTATAGGGACAAAGAAAAACAACATAAGCAAGCCACCAGAACAGCTTAATAGACCTTGGCATAGATTCTACAAGACTCTGGAACTGTGCTGGAGGGATGGAACACCATTCTCCCAAAAGATATTCCCTCATTTGGTGTTTTGATGATGGTGGGGGAGTGCATTATTTTACACATCGTCCCGAAATCTCCTATAGGTGTTCAAATGGGTTGAGACTGCTGAACTGTAAAGGCCACAGCATATGATTTACATAATTTTCATACTCATTCAGTGACCTTTTGTGCCTTGTGGATGGGGGCATTGTCATCCTGGAAGAGACCACTCCCATCAGGATGATGTTTCATCATGGGATAAAGGTGACCAGTCACAATAACTTTGTATTGATTTGCAGTGACCCTTCCCTCGAAGAGGACAAATAGACACAAATCATGACAGCAAAAAGCCCCCCTCCACTGTAGGGGTCAATCAATCAGGCTTGTACTGCTGTGTTGCTCACGCACTCACCTACTTGTGGAGGATTTTGTGAGGTTTATTGAGGTTTTTCCTTTAATTTGTCAACTGACTATATATATTTTTGTTCAAACCCCTACATGTTGCCTTTTTAGGTGGCCCTTTTATGTCTGTCTTGCCTGCAGCTGATGCTAAAAAATAAAAAAAATAAATGAAACACCTGCGAGCCAAAGAGAACAAAGAAAGTAAAAGAGTTAATGAAGCAAATAGTGGATTTTCAGCTACTGAAATGCTAACACTTTCACTGCAGGCCTGACTGGACTAGCAAGGTGGCACTTGTTTTCTCACAAACTCCCCTTTTATATGAACTACATGCAGTCATTTCTCCAAAACAATGGATCTCCGCTCAAACCTTCCCTCACAAGGTCAATATCACTCAATGCAAACAGAAATAATGGGACCCACTCTTAATCTCTGAGCCAACTTGTAAGCAAAATGAACGTTTATTATATTAAGAGTACGGGCACAAATGTGCTAGTGTGAGATAGCAGAGCAGCTAATACATCTGCTACTGTAGACCGTCTTAATGAGGCATTAATTACAAGCTTATCTACCGAGCAGGACGAATGGCTTTGTTTTTAGAATTTGTATAGCTGCAGACTTAATTAAGTGGAAAATGGACAAAAATGACCACATAAATTAAACAGAGAGCAGACTGTGACCAGAGCTAGAGTTGAACCCAAGTATTCAATCAACAGCACCCACATGAGGAAAAAGCACCCCACAGAATAACAGTCAACCAGCAGGAGCCAAAACAATGTACCTGTAACCATACTAAAACAATAAAGTGAAGCAAAATATGTACATAAAAACTATGTAACTGGCAAAGAACAAGATGTCTTCTTTAGTTTATCATTGTGGAATGCCATTTAATGGAGTATCCTGCTCTAGAACTGTGTTGTCTGTTGTGTTTTGAGGTAACCTAGCTTAGCATCGTATCCTTCAGCCTCATGAGTTTGACAGAATCCCTGATTTTCTAACATTTTCATGTTTTCATTCATCAACGTGATGTTCTCTCGTTAGAACACCCAGCACATATTGCATAAATACATCATACAACTACTGGAAATCCCTGTGGGGTCAATCGCTTCTGACTGCTAGCTTAGCAACTCTCTATGGGCTAATACATACAACCAAGTTAGCGTCAGTGTACTTCTCACCTCAGTTGTCTAACAAATTCATAAAGAAAACAGACATTCTGTCTTAATTCAGCACAAAATGGACACCACAGACAAGTCTTTTTACCTTTTCAGCCAGAGAAAAGAAGCCAAACTCAGGTAAGGTAAACTGAGGTGAGGCTAAGTAGCTTTGATAGCTTTTAGCTTTTAGCTTGTCTTCATCAGATGAGTCACTTCTGTTAAGTAATCCATTCTCTCCACTGTAATAATGATTTAACAGTTACTGCAGTTAAACAGCTGTAATACAATATTCATCCTCCTAGCTGTAACGTTAGCTATCTGCCTTCCTACTGAATTTGCCAAAAAGTGATTTTTTTGATCTTTACACTGGAAAAGTGCACTCTAGACTACTGCGGCGCTACTATAGGGCGCAGGTTATCAGTAGCAATAGTTAAACTATTCGTTTTGTCCAGACTGGAGTGACTCTTTAAGCAACCTTCAGCACTTTTTTAGCACTGGACGACACGGCAAAATTAAGAGCCAGCAGAGCTACATTTAAAAGCTACTGTCAAAACCTATGATTATAATCATTTTTATTCAACATTTCCAACACTGAGCTGCACTAAACCCAATTAAAAAGGCCAAATTGTGCTCTGTAATGAAACGTAGTTGTTCAGTGTTCTTTAAGTACTGATGTGATTACACATATTGTGTAGTAATTTATCACAATAATGATAAATATTGTCAAATTGCCCACCTCTAACTTCACTTCACATTCTTTTATTCTTGCATGGTCAACATCATTTCAACAGTAGCTGTAGTCTGAAGATTACAGCTATATAACACAAATAATGCAGGCAAAGTGAAACCAGTACAGTCTCTACATAACAAGAACTGACTTTAGGTACCGTTGTCAATCAAGAACCAGTGATAAACAGATGCTACTGGAATGAAGACAGTGCACAGTATACTAGTTTTTCTGAGTGTAATTGAGGCCCTGGGCTTAGAGTGCCCTCTAGTGGATTCACTAGAAAGCACACCTTTTCTAGATGTCATCTAAAATACATAATAAAAATAACACCACTTCTATTTGCAATGCAGGGGCAAACAGGAACTGAAAAGATAGCTTTTTATCATACATTGCCCAGTAGAGCAGCATTAGATGGAACCACCAGATGCCATCTAACCACTGGAAAGTAATAGCTCTCCACCCTGCCATCTGGACTTCCCCCAGTCTGAAAGTGAGAAGTGGCAAGAGTAACTGAAATGAGGTCCTATCTTTGATAAGCCTGCCTATTCAGGTTCTCTACTAAGTTAATATTTCAGTCGTTAACAGTTAGAGGAAATCAATAAACTTTACTAGCTTTCTTTCACTGTTAGCTTTGTTAAGCATATTTCGGCGAGTTTCTCAGAGTGTTTTCATGTAAGACCAGAGGTCACTTAAAAAGTCTCCTTTATATGTAATGTTAATAAGGGTAACATAGTGGTAAATTAAACAGAAAAAGTTTTCATTGGGTACTACATATCAATGCCTTAATGCAAAACTATTGAAAAGCAATGCTTTGAGCATCAGGCAGCGTATTCATAACTATTTTGTGCAATGGCTTTATGTGAGGTAGCTTTTTGAGGCAATAAAGGAGAACTCCATCAGTTTTGGGAAAATAAATCTGTATAAAGAAATGGTTATATGGATATATACAAAGCCATTCAGAGTGGTTTGATGTGAAATTCTCCAATCTAGAGAAACTTGTTTACAGTGGTGGTCGTCTCAAGAGTTTAATGCCTCTAAAAGCAATCTCACAAAAACTTAATACAAGGTTGGTTATGAATGAATATACTGCCTGATGCCTGAGACAATGTTTCATGATTTATGAGTTTTGAGATGAGAGCTTAGGCTGCAATTATGTTGCTGTTGTTCTGTATGTTGGTTTAGAGAAGTCCATTCATGGCAGAGGGTTACATGCAGGATGTTGTAAGGCTAAATAGTCCACAAAGAAAACTTATTTTTTCAGATTTAACACTCTTTTACCATCATTAACACATAAAACTGAGAAGATGTGTATGTTCACTGGTGGTTTTGGATAGTAAAAAAATGGCTATATTTGCAACCCCTGGTTCCCATCACCACCACTGTAAAGAAATCAGAATCTGTAAGTTCCTGCAAATAAATCGTTTCACAACAAACCACTCTGAATAACTTTGTTTCCATCTCGGCGATTAAATTATGCAGAGATTTTAAAAATTAGGTGGAATTCCTCTTTAAATGCTTCAGATGTCTGGTTCCTATCACCACCACTGTGAACAAGTTCTTCCAGAACAGCACATTTCACACCAAATCACTCGGAATGTACTTGGTTTCTTGATGAATGATTGATCTTAATGATGAAATTATGAACAAAATTTGAGAAATTGGCGGAATCGGCCGATAATTATTCACTACCTACTATGAAAATGTGTCAGATATGTACAGTATGCAACACACTCCTGATCAACTTAAATGTTTTGTTGATCTCTTAAGTGAAAATCAGTTAACACATCCTCCACAGGGAACCTGAATATGACATTTTTCTGCACAATTGTTATTTATTAGTTTAATGTATTTGAAAAAAAAATCTAAATATAAAATATAAAATAAGTGTTCTTTGTAGAGGTTGTTTTAACTTATTTTCACTCAGAAAATCATCAAAACATGCAATTTAACCAAGGATAGCCACATTTTTGCATACAATGGAGAGGAATTGAAGTGTAACAGTATGAACAAATGCCCTATATGTCCTGCCTTTGTGCTATCTTTCAGTCCATCTGCTCACACCCATAAACCATCGGTCGCTTTCTTCACCCTCTCACAGAACAGGTGGCTGGAGAAGGAGGGGCCGATGACTTCAATACAAGAATCTGTAAGAACGTAACACACATCTCTGTAAGCATCCTGTGCAGATTCACAAGCTTGTAATATCCGCTTCCTAACACTCAGATCACTGCTACTGTAGTCTATGCGCTGAGTGCGTAAAAGGTCCTGTCTTACAGCCACTAGCATCTCCAAATCTCTTTGTGCAGCGGCCAGTGCAGATGAATCGCATGTGCCATGTAACTTCACTTGGGTCAATTCACCTGTACTCACTGCTTGAGCTGTCACATGATGCCCGCCCACACATCTGTCCCACTCCCTTTTGTCCATCATCTGAATGTACATGTATACGTGAGTGTCTAGCCATAACGACACAGTTTCTTCTGTCCTGTTTTTTTCTTCCACCACCGATCTGGAAGGTCCGGCCTTGTCTGGGCTCGGCTGCATGTCTCTGAGGCTTTGGGCACGACTGAGCAGATCTTTCCGCAGCTCTCGGAAGGCAGAAAATGGACCTTCTGCTGAGACGAATCCCACTTTGGTCAGGGAGGGCTTGAACCGCACCGACTTGTAGGTGGACCTCATGCTCGTGATCAACGTCGAAAGGTCAGGGAAGAGTGACAAATCCATGTCAGCGTAAGCATAAAAGGTGACCTACAAAAGTCATGGACAAAAACATGCTCATTAATTACTTCAACCTACTTTGGGAGAAACAATACTTTTCTCCCAAAATGTGAATCAAAATGTGAATGAATATTATTAATAACAACAGCCTTGACCAATATATTACACTGACCAGCCACTTCATTAAGTACACCTCCATATTTCTACATTACCTGTCTGAAGTTTCTAAGCACCTCAGTGTCACTGCTGGACTTAGAATAGCCCACAGACAGATGAGCTGTCATGGACCTACAAGGTAGGTGTGTCTAATAGAGTGGACAGTGAGTGGACACAGTGTTTAAAAACTCCAGCAGCACTGCTGTGTTTGATCCACTCGTACCAGCACAACACACACTAAACACCACCACCACGTCAGTGTTACTGCAGTGCTGAGAATGAGCCACTACCCAAATAGTACCTGCTCTGTGAGGGTCCTGTGGGGGTAAAAGAGGGCTTACAAAATATGCAAAGAAACAGATGGACTACAGTCTGTAATTGTAGATCTACAAAGTGCACCTATATCATGAGTGGAGCTGATAAAATGGGCACAATAGATATAAGGTAGATATACTTGATGAAGTGGCTGGTCTGTGTATTTTTGCCCAACTTTGTTGACAACTTTGGGAACTTTTTGCAAACCTCCACCCATATCAGAAATTTTCTTCATAGTTAAATAGTTAACCAGGCTTATAACATACTAAGACTTATTATTCAGTAACTACAGGGGCTTCAATGCAAACTGCTTGAGCTATTAGGTTATATAACTAGGTTATAGAACTGTGTAATAAAACTTTGTGTCTTCTTTTTATAGTTCACAGTAAGTCATACTGTATCCGAAACCATATCGACAAGAAAGTGTGACCTTAATGAAGAGCTGGTAAAAGTAGAAGAGCAAAAGTAAAATTACATGTTTCATTGACTTTGTAAGTGAAAGTAAGTTAACACATCCTCTACAGGGAACAGCATTTTTCTGCAAATTTGTTTAAAGTATGTTAAATTCAGCATTAAATGCATTAAAATGTGCAGAAGTATGTTCTCTGTAGAGGGTGTGCTAACTTATATTCATGTTGAACTCAAAGACTAAGTGCGCTTTCACACTTGGACTGTTTCCGTGTTTCAACTGGTCTCCCAAGGTGGTCTTAGTACAGTTTGTTTGTGCTTCGTTTTGTGGCCAGATTGATTTGTGCACTGTGGGAACACAACGGCCCCAGTCTGTTTCATGTTTAAAGAACATCAAGACCCACCATACATATATAGCTACAATGTTTGAGTCCTTTGTAATCTTCTAAAATACTACCATGCAGAGTTCAACCCTCTACTCATGGTGAAATCATTCTAATACATGGCCTTGAGTGGCTTATTGCTTTTATAAAATGGCAATATAAAAACAAATATAAAATGCAGCAAAATAAAACACAGTGTACAGTAAAAAACAATCTGATCTGTTTTATGATGAACTTGAACTACACTACCCATAATTCAGTGTAACCTAGGCGGTGTCTAAGTTGAGATGTGAACAAATGGTCTGAGATTTCACCAATGCTAAAAATGACCAGAAAGAGAACTGAGGCCCCTTTAAAATTTGCTAACACTGTGAACACAAAATGCACTGAGGGCAGTTGCTACTGGCTGCTTTCAGGTTCACTTTAACAGATCAAAGTTCAGTTCATTTAAAAAATGTACAGGGATGTGGGAAGTGGGGGTGCTGAGGGTGCTGCAGCACCCCCTGATTTCAGGACTGCCACTGTTAAAAATAACAATAATAATAAAATGTTCTGAACTTCACAATAATTGAAAATTTAAGCTCAACATGTTTCATCATCAGCACGTGCTAAAGGATAACATTTAACGCCACCGTGTGGCCAAATTATAAAAGGCAGATTTTTAAAAGAGCCAAATTAGGCAGAAAACTAAAATTTGTTTCTTAAATTACCACATATTGTTAGATTACAACCGTAACAATCAGGATATTTAAAATCTGTTGACAATTTCAAAACATGAACCCTGTTTATCTAATTGTACTGAATAAGCTACTCAAATCATCCTACATTGACATTTGGTAGCAATTATCAATTCAAGGCCCAATTTCTCATAGCTGGCTTACTGAATTAGCAGGCTAATGCTTATGCTTCATTAAAATGGCTATAGCCTACTTTGTTGCCTCACAAATTCCAATACATCAGTCACGTTTTTTTTTGTTCTGTGATCTCAGCTTTGCTCAATTTACTTTTAGTGTCAATAGCAGGTCACATATATTTTAATAAGAACACAATGTAAGGTGTTCGCAGTTAACTGTGGCTGCAGCACAAATACTGTCTGTAATAAAGGATCCCTACTTGATGAATATATAGCCGACTGAGGAATCTATTTTCATGAAATACTGTCTTGAGTTAGCAGGCTTTGTAAAAAAAAGGTTTAAAAACAGATAACTAAAGCAAACCAAATGCAGACTGGATGCAAAAGTGGAAGTGAGCCTTTACTGAAGCATACCCCGTCATGAAATAGCACCCATGGGAATTACCCACAGTTATGCTTTTCACACTATGCAAGCTATTTAAGGTGGCTATCTAAGATGTGAATGATTGGAGGAAAAAAATGTACACTTTTACAAGCATTTGGATATCACTGAGCTGTGAGAGGGGACTGCCAACAACCGCAGGCTCAACTGGCACACCAAGTTTCCACTTCTGGACATGAGATAAGATGGTTTAAGACAGTGGACCCACTTTTGATGCTCAAACTTTGCCTTTAACTTACAATGTAAGAATAATTTTCTTATCATTGACATTGTTGACCGAAGGAATACTACTGTGATTAGGCAAATGCCTTTCGAGGTCTAGATACATGTCTGTATTTTTAAAATATTTAACAGAGACATCTGATTTGTTGTATTTACACTCTGCATGTATTGTAGTAATACTTATGTCTTACTTCATTTTTAAGTTTTGACTGGAAACGAAAGGGTCAAGGCCTTAAAACGGAAAATTGTGGTATCTGCAAGTGCGAGTTAAGTGAGTGACCCTGATTGTTTACGGCTTCAGGAGCTGGACAGAAGGCCTTACTTTAGATAAACTACAAGCATCATCTGGAAGTGACAGAAGAATCAACCAGTCACATTTTGATCTTTACAATAAAGATAAATCAAAACTCTAGGCTAGTGGTCACCAACCCTGGTCTTGAAGATCTACCTTCCTGCAGAGTCTAGTTCTAACCCCAATCTGCCACCTCTGCACCAGCTAATAACCTTCCTCAGAAGTTCCTGATTGGCTGGATCAGATGCATTAGTGTCATGTAAAGTGGGGGGGTGTTAGATGCAGGTTACAAGTACAAGTTGCAGGAAAGTAGATAGCCAGGAGGAGTGTTGGTGACCACTGATCTTGAGCAGCGGTCACCAACCCTGGTCCTGGAGGTCTACCTTCCTGCAGACTCTAGTTCCAACTGCAATCTGTTCCAGCTAATAACCTTCTTCAGAAGTTCTTGATTGGCTGGACTGGATGCATTAGTGTTATGTAAGGGGTGTTATCTCAATTGCAGGTTGGGACTAAATACTGTGGAAAGTAGGTCTTTTAGGAGGAGGGCTGGTGACTGCTGATCTAGAGCAGTGGTCACCAACCCTGCTTCTGGAGATCTACCCTGCTGCAGATGTTAGCTGCAACCCTTATCGACCCCACCTGATCCATCTAATTATTACCTTCAGGAGTCATTGATTAGTTGAATGAGGTGTGTAAGTTTTGGATTGGATATGCAACCTGCAGAAAGGTAGATCTCAAGTAAGAGGGTTGGTGAACACTGCTCTAGGCCTTCTGGAGGTCCTAGATATGTCACTAACTAAGATAAAGAGCAGCAGCTGAGCCAAGATTCACTTAGTTGTTAGAAATGGAAAGCAGCTGAGGCAGCTCTATGTCAGGGCTCTTCATGGGAAGAGTCATTTTAAAACTGCAACATACTGTAAAGTATGTGTTACAAGACTGTTGCAAGCTTGAAATAAAAAATACAGTTTCTTTTACAAGGTTCAAATGTCTGTGTCTAATCTAGAATGGTCAAAAATGTTTATGTGCACCAGCTTTAGAGCTAACATACTACTAGAAATCCCACTGAGGTGCAAATCAGTACCAATCGTTTTCCTATTTTCTGACATTTATGGCCTGAAATGACAGTCACGGTTCGCCAATGGCTGATTCTTACCTCGAAGAACAGATATATGGTATAAATGCATGAGCCCCATACCTACCTCTGGAGTAAACTTGTAAACAGTAAGAGGATATTCTTCATCAAACTCTTTATCTTTCAGCATTTGGTTACACTCAACCACCCTGTCTGCATCTGAAAATAGCAAAGAGCATTAATGAAGCATTCAACAAAACTCGATTTCTCCAGCAAAATCCATATTAGGTCTGAAGAGTGCTGGTTCAAACATGGTTTCCCTCAAGAAAACTGCCGCAACTTCATAATAGAGGGAATTAGGTCCTGGCGCTATCTCACTTTTGTGGAAATATTTCAATATTTGTGGAAGCACAAATATTTAGATGTTGACAAAGTTATTTTAGCTGTCCACCACGGCATAATGGAATTTAAATGAAATCATCATATGCCTTGGTGTACTGACCTTGCCAGTTCTCAAAGGTGATGAAGGCCACGCCCTTAAGATGAGTGGGGTACTGCACCTCCTTCACGTCCCCTCCTTGGCTCCTTGCGCTCTGGAAGTGGATGGTGAGTTTGTCGCTCATTCGCTCACTGGACAACACGTCAGGAACTCCGGCGACCACCACCGTCCTGCTCCAGTCAGAAGAGCCTTCGCTGCTCATCATTGATACATCACTCATCACTGAATTGTTTATGATGACGCAGGTCTTAGCATACCCAGAATCTGAGGCTGTGTTCACACAGGAGGCACAGATCTGACTTAATAGTGCATCTGATTAGACGTGGCATCTTTTACGGGAGTCTGAAAGGCAAAAAACACAACCCTACCATGTGTATGTGGTCTAAACTGCAATGTTAGAGGTCCTTAACACACTATATGTTCAAAAGTGTGTGGACACCTGCTTATCCACTGTTTCTTCTGAAATCAAGGGCATTCATAGGGACTTTGTTCCTACAGTAATGCTACTCTTCTATGGAGGCTTTATGCTAGATGTTGGAACATTGCTGTAAGGATTTGACTGCATTCAGCTACAAGAGGATTAGTGAGGTCAGGTACTGACGTTGGATGCAAAAAGTAGGACAGGACAGAAGCTGAGTTAATTTTTTTATTTTTTATTTTTTTTATTTTTGTTTTTGACAGAGGAGTGCCTTGTTTTTTTTTCTACAACTATTAGAGTATTCCCTGCCAAGGAGCACTTTTATTATGTTTTGTTGGATCTTCCAAGCATCACAGACATTTTGTATGGAATTTATTTTAGTGTATTGGACTGTGCTCTGTCACCAAAGATAACATAGTTCCACTGCTCCACAGCCCAAAGCTGGGGGTTTTTATACCCCTCTAGCAGATGCTTGGCCTTGTGTAGCAGTTCCAGGGTGTCTCATCAGGGGTGGATTTAGTGATTCTGGGGCTCTTGGCAAAACACAGGAATGGGCCCCCCTGGATGCACTTTTTTAGGTTAGTTGAGGCTCTGGGTGCCTGAGTGGCGCAACAATGTACAATACAAAATGATACCTTGGCAAGAATGAAAATGAAATCATCTCAAATCAAATCAACATATTTAATACTCTTCATTTGAAGATTGTGGCAAGAACATAGTAAGATTATTAAATGTATTTCTTGTATGTACTTTTTTTTTTTTTACATATTTTAAGAAACATCGCTTGTAACAAGCAAGTGATCTGCCAATATAGTGTGATAATTTGGTACAGAGTAACATAAAAGTAAAGTAATGTGTAATGACAACACTGCATCTATATATACTCATAATATATTGTGCCTATGCACCACTCTATACCAATTTAAAAAAACTTTGGATTCTCAAACTTCTCAAAACACAAAATGGTTAGCCAGCGCTGACAGCAACCACTGATTCATCTTTTTTCTATGTCTTATGACCGGTGCTATAGCGCCAACAAAATTCAAGTTCCTGCTTCAACACAAAAACGCAAAAGGCACTCTCTAGAGCCAGTGTTTGCTTTGTTCGTGCTGGGCTACTGTAGAAACATGGTGAGGCAACATGGTGGCTTCAGAGCCAGTTCATGAGGAGCCTGGCCACCTATTCCCCCCGTTATATCGAAAACAGGACTGCTAAACAGCAGAGGGCGCCCGCGAGTGAGTCCTCAACGAATGGGAGTAAATGGCGCTCAACGGCTAAAAATGAAAAGTTAAAATAGTTTCTAATCACTCGCCCAGAACGTTTCTTTAATTTTAGAAAGTAGAAGCATGTATTTCACTAAAAAAACAAAGAAATCTCACCAATATATTTCCCTTTTTCTACAGCAAACAGGTTTTGGGCAGCGGAAGGTGGACATTAGTGCTAGAGCGTGATGACTGATTGGCGAGCGGAGCAGCTCATTGGCTGTTCGCGCTCACTGACGTCATGGACATACATGAGGTGCCGTTTTAAACTCCTATAACTCGAGTTTAAAAGCTCTTAAAAATATAACAGCAGTGTTTTATGCTTCTCTGTGTTCAGGAAATGATTGCATTCTTTTACATTAAAAATGTAATTGAATTCGCTAATAAGAAAGGGTGTCTAGATACATTTGGACATACTGTGCGGGTATATATGTGAACTTTTGCAAGTTTTAGTTGAACACTCGTGGTTTACACCTTGTCTATACGCTCAAATAGGACGTACAGTAGCTAACTAGGTTAGCTAATCTAGCTAGATTACGTTATTACTATAGCGACCAACCACAACACAGATCAGCCTGCCTGAGCGGTAACCTGACCACTTCGCAAAAACAATGAGGAGACCGACTGCAGTGTGAATGTAGCTCAACACTCCAACTGCAGTCCGTATTTAACCATGTAAGTTAGGGAGGGATTAGAGGTAAATACTCCCTCTATAAGGCTTATTTTTCGATTCATTTCGAGGCTGTAGGTGTAGCCTTCTCTAGTCATACACTGAAGGTGTAGCCTTCTCTAGTCATACACAAAGACGTTTTTCCGAACAGACTAAATTCCTAACATGAAAACGTACATTACTATTATTAAATTAATCCAGTTAACGTTACTGCTACAAACTCTGTATGGCCCGAACACGGTTCACAGCCTTTTCTTACCCAGTGCTGTCTGAGAGCTCCTCGTTTGTGTGTATCTGACTCACGTAGGTTAACGGACTAACGCGAAAGTAACACGGATCTGGGAATTGTAGTCCTATAACCGATTGCGCAGGCCAGTGGAGACTGGGTGTAAAACTACAACGTCCACAATGCAGCAGGGCATTTCGTTTCGTTTTCGGTTTTGATAGTCTATAATGTATATAGAAGCCGTACTCAACAGGTTTACAAGCAAGATGAAGAAAATATGTTTTAAAACACATGTTGGCGTAGCGTAGTAGAGATTAACCACAACATAAACAACAAAATGAATTAAAAAAAAAAAAAGGGAACAGGAGAGGGCACTGTTGCCTTTGTATAGCGCTTTATATACAACGCTCAGCCATAACATTAAAACCACCACCTTGTATCTACATTGTCCATTTTATCAGCGCCACTTACCATACAGGTGCACTTTATAGTTCTACAATTACAGACTGCAGTCCATCTGTTTCTCTGTATGCTTTGTCAGCCCCCTTTTATCCTCTTCTTCAATGGTCATGACCCCAACAGAGCAGGTATTATTTGGGTGATGGATCATTCTCAGCACTACAGGGACACTGGTGTGGTGATGGCATGTTAGTTTGTGTTGCGCTGGTGTGAGTGGATCGGAGAGCAGTGCTGCTGAAGTTTTTAAACACTGTCCACTCACTGTCCACTCTGTTGGACACTCCCATCTTGTTGGTCCACCTTGTAGATGTAAAGTCAGAGACAGTGGCTCACTTGTTGCTGCACAGTGTGTGTTGGCCATCCTGTTGTCCTTCATCAGTGGTCATAGGACACTGCTTTCCTGGATATTTTTGGTTGGTGGACTATTCTCAGTCGAGCAGTCACACCGGGGTGTTTAGAACTCCAGCAGCACTGCTGTGTCTGATCCACTCGTACCAGTGCAACACACACTAACGCACATGCACCACGTCAGTGTTACTGCAGTGCTGAGAATAATCCATCACCCAAATAATTCCTGCTCTGTTGGGGTCATGACCATTGAAGAAGAGGATAAAAGGGGGATAAGATACACTGAGAAACAGATGGACTACAGTCTGTAATTGCAGAAATACAAAGTACATCTATATTGTAAGTGGCGCTGATAAAATGGACAATGAGTGTAGATACAAGGAGGTTTTTTTAATGTTATGGCCAGCATTGGTTAAATGGACAGCATCCTCAGCGGTGCCACAGTAGTCTTTACAGTGAGATTTTCCAGTTTAAAGACTAGGAAACCCACTTTCTGATTATGTATCTGGAGGGTGGAAGGAACATGAAAAACAAACTGCTTTCAGGTGGGAAGTTTTGAATTTTTTTTTTTTGAACAAACTAGAAACCTAAAGCAAGCAATTAACTAAAATACTTACCTCAGGTTGGCTTCTTTTGTTTGCCTGAAAGGGTCAATATCTCAACCTTGGCATCCATTTTGTGCTGAATAAAGATAAAATGGCTGTTTTTTTCCTGACAACCCAGGAGAGTCACACTGAAGCCAGCTTGACTGTGATGTGTTAGAATGTAAATCAATGTCAAGGCTAACAATCAGGATCGGTTGACACCACAGGGATTCCAAATGATTTGATGTATTTGTGTAATGCATGCTGGGTGCAGCACTGAGAGAACGCTGATGAACAAAAATGTGAAAACGATATAAAAGCTTGAACTGTCAAACTGAGGCTGAGGAATATGATGCTGCACAACATGACTACTCTAGTTTTAGGCCCGATTGCCCCTCAAAAGCAGAGACAGCCTTGTCCTCAAGGCAGAAATAGACTTATTTAGTCTGCTGTTTATCTAAAGAACTTGCACAGTTTGGTGTAAACATTTATTTGTTTCAAACTGAAATAAAAACATTTTACAGCCTTCCATAATCCACACATTTTGCAACAAACAAAACAAAAAAGGAGGGGGTATGAGGTGTAAGAATTTCCATCTTTGAGTGACCCTTCTTATGAGAGACAGTTAAAAACCCCTTATTTAAAAGTTCTGGGGGAAGAGTGAGAGAAGGAGCTGGAGTGAAGATTTCTTTAAAAAACTGCCATCGTCTGCTTATAAATAAAATTAAAACACAAAACTAGTCTGAAGAATTATCAAAGTTTGCATTTTTGCCAGAACAGAGTTACAATTTGTGAGAGAAAAGGAGGACAAATTACTCTGCCAGTGAAAAATCAATTATTCATCGACAGATTTTTTTTGTTGTTTTGTTTTTGGGTGGCATCCGTTATTTTCTGTTGGCGGTGGAATTTTTCTGCAACAGTGTAAGAGGGGCTGAAGGCACGCAAAGTAGAAGCTTTCTCTTGTTTGCAGTTTTGCAGACGTACCAACTTTAGCAGGCTCCGTTTTATCCCCCCCTAAACAAATAAGGAGTCACAAACAAGACAAAGAGCAAGCCAGTGCGTGTGGTCCAGGGGCAGCTGGAGGTGGGGTACTTAATGTCGTCACATGTCAAAGCTTCTCTTCTGCAGTACAAAACTATACTATATGACCAATCACCATGCTGTCTTCGTAGTAAAGCATCTTTAGTATAGCGTCTTTAGAAAATTGCAAAACGTCTTAATTGTTTTTGGTTTGATTAAATAACATTTCGAGTTGGATAATTATGCCCGTTTCAAACAGTTACAACACCATTCCTTTTTTTTTTTCCTTTTTTCTTCCCTGTATTAACAAACCCGAGTGAAAACCCCAACAGTATCAAACCCGTTCATATTTTGCCCCAGTGGTGCAAACATAAACAAAAAACAAAAAAACAAAAAAAGAAACAGAAAAAAAGAAAAACAAAGTAGTGAGTGAGGATGGCAGGAAGTGAGCCCGAGGCAATGGTGGTGATTGGGCAGGGAGTGTGAGGGGGCGTGGCCTCACTGAGAGCTGGCTCTCTCGAGGATGTGAGCCTCGTCGTGTCTCTTGCTGGATTTCAGTCTGAACGCGGTGATGGAGTTGTTCAGTTTCAGCAGTGCGCTCTGCGCTGCGTATTTTGAGGGGAACGTGGCCAGGATGGTGTAGGTGGACGCCAGGTCGTGGGGGGGCACTTTGGAGGGGTCAGAGTTCGTGTCGCTGCTGTCCGAGCGCTGGGGCGGTTGGGGCTCCCGCAGCCATTTGATGAGAGCTCCTGCCTTACCCAGCTCCCCGAGCAAAGAGTCCGCCTCCGCGCGACTGATGCCAGCCGGCAGGTCCGTCACTTCTAGAACACGACTAGTCACTGTGAGCACAGGAAAGGAGAGCTTTAATAACTTTGCACCAATTTGCTTTCAGCATGATCTATTACAATTTATACAACAGTTAGTTCTGAAAGCACAATCTGATTGGTTGAAAAGCGTTCTCTCTGTGCTTTTTCCTGCTATCATTCTGATGGGCAGTTCTTGCTCAGTAACGAGTCTCTTCATGCTGCAGCTAACCTATACTATGTTTCTATATTTCATTCTAAAATGAAAACATTAATACATTTCAAAAAGAGAATATTTGACCTGCAGCTTGTTTGTTCAGAGTGTGACACAGCAGATCTACATCAACTTCTTAACCTGTTATTGCCTCTACTGCTGCGTTTAAAACCGTTGTTCCACACTATATCAGAATTGGCATGCAGCAATGTATACGTTGCCATGGTGACAGGGGCGATTAGCCACTATATTATCCTAAAAAAGTGTTTTCAAAACATGTTTCAAAATGCACTGTTTGTTTGAAATTTGTTTTGATGTACACGCAGGAGTATCCCTAGGCTTCAAATACGAGCACCGACTGCTCACGATTGAGAAAAAAGCCAGTGGCAAAAGTTGGGAAAACTGAACTCATGACAGCATTGTGGCAGAATTTTCCCTGCATTCAAATTTGTCACTGCCATTTTCCATCTACTGCCAACATGTAAGCAGAGCTGTTACAGCAGAACAACTAAACAAACTGGAATTAGCCAGGAATGAACAGAATATAATTTGGCAATCAAGATGGGCTGTGAAATGTTTTACAGACTGACTGGAACAAAATGACATTTAGGTTAATCTGGCAAATACTAAAAAAGCTGAGATGAACTTGATATTGTGACAGTTTTATGGGCCTATTCGTAGCAAAAAATTTTTAGCAGAGGAATTTGCCAATATAAAAGCCCTTTTGATACAATGTTTGGAGCTTCTTTGCTTTACTGTTTTCTTTATTTTGCAGAACTGTTGTACAAAAGCAACCGAAAACTTGAGGTTGTGTGTTACTGCGAATAACAATGCAGCTATGATCTACTACACTGGGCTCTGAACACTCCTTCTCATGTTCTATTGCTTAAAAATAATATTTCAGTACATAATACACATCCGAAACAAGTGTGTGTATATGTACATATTATCTATGGATATCAGGTTAAAAAATACTCCAGTTTTATTCTGGAAGATTTGTATTTACTTATGATCAAATTTAGTACTTGTACTTACATTTCCAAGAGGAAAACATTTTCATTTAACAGTTCTGGGGCAATTTAGCATACTTCTTTAAAATCAGTCAAGTTCCCTCACATTGACTTTTTTTTTTCATAAAACATCCAATCAGATTCGTGTCAGTGTAAAATGAAACTGCCCACTATGTTTATTTATTTTGATGCGAAACTGAATTATGCCAAATACATGTACTTTTTAAACACTACCCATACTTTCACTGAAGTAGATTGTCTCTGTTCTTTCACAATCTTCACCCCTGATTGACGTGTGTGCGTTTATATTACCTATCTCTCCTGGACTCATATCAGTTGACAGTGATTTCTTTGTGGGTCTCCGGCCGCGTCCCCCATGACGGATACCCATAGAAGCCTGGGAAAAGGCAAAGAGGCGT
The DNA here is from genome assembly GCF_904425465.1 of Colossoma macropomum. Taxonomy (NCBI): domain Eukaryota; kingdom Metazoa; phylum Chordata; class Actinopteri; order Characiformes; family Serrasalmidae; genus Colossoma; species Colossoma macropomum. Next base: position 767,676 of record NW_023495014.1, read on the forward strand.
TAGAGAATCTGTATGTGGAAAGTATGCATACCTGTGTAGTGCCTGAATGATAAAACAGTCATATCTTAGTGTAGTATGATGCTGGCAATAGTGGGCAACAGCCCTATTCGGACAGACTAAAGAGGCAGTTATAAGTTTTGGTATAAAGCATTATTTTATATTAATGATGCACCGAACTAAAATCTTGATTGAAACGGAAATTCAGGACACACTGGGCTAGGAAGTAAAAAAATGGGGAAAAAAAAGCTGATAATAAATAAAAACAATTTATATAAAACAAACTTAGTAAAATTATTACAGTATGTAAGCTGTAACCAGGGTTGGAATGAAACAAAATACAAGTATTGGGAATATGTTCAGTCCAAAGTACATTTTTTAAGGGCAAAATTCAGAATGTTGCTACTTTTTACATTTTAGGAGAATACTTTTAGAATATTTACCCACTTAAAATATATACCATCTTTACCATCTGGTTTATTAACCATTTTAAAATCAGCACACAGTGTATAAAGACATAAGTTCCTGCTAAAGCCTGAGTAGACTGATAAATCAATGTGATGATCAGTTATTAATCTCAGTGTTACTGAGCTCTGCTAAAGCCTGAGTAGACTGATAAATCAATGTGATGATCAGTTATTAATCTCAGTGTTACTGAGCTCTGCTAAAGCCTGAGTAGACTGATAAATCAATGTGAGAATCAGCTACTAATCTCAGTGTTATTGAGCTCTGCTGAAACCTGAGAAGACTATTAAATCAATGTGATAATTGAGTTATTACTCTCAGTGTTACTGGGCATTTCTGGGCAAGTTACAAACATGTCATTAACTGAAAATCATATAGCCCACATCATAGTCTTACTATAGTCAATTTGCAATTGCAAGACTGTTATTGGGATCCGTTAAACTATTTGCTTAGTTCATGAGATGGCAGTGGGATAATGGGAGTAGCAGTGGACTGAAGCAGGGAGTAGCAGTGGACTGAAGCATACTGACAGAATTATTACATGAGGACAACTGTCAACCAGTAACATGCAGGAACAGTGTGAATAATAAAAAAAAAAAAAATCATAAAGGCAGCATTTTCCCAATGTGCCTTTTCAATATAAATGTATTCTGAATGTTACTTTTCATGCATTGTAATGGAATTTGTTCAGTATTTAGCCATCACTTTTTCAAAGTATTCTACTCAACCCTGGCTGAAGTATGAGCTATGAAATCAAACGTCCTCAATGACAGAGAGCGATTGGTCATCCAAGGCAGTGAATAAAGACGTTTTCACAGCGTCTTTCTGGCGCTGTGTGTATCTGTTCTGTCATCGCAGCTCTTATCATAGAAAATCATTTTGCGAGAACAATAAAAATGATTTATTGAGCCCCCCTTGAAAAAATGATGTTTCTGATTTCCCCCGATACATTAATCCTGTCCGAATAGAGCTAATGACACTTAGCAAAGATTTGACAGTACTGTGTATAATTGAGGTGGTGATCATGATTAAACATATGACATCCATATGTTAGAAGATGTAAAATGGGAGTGTGTGAATGTGTTTAATTCGGAGCTGGTCAAGATTTTTAAAAATCATCTATCGTTACTGTTTAACCTTTGTTTAATCTGGTGTTTGATTACATAAAGCATTCCTTAGTAGATGTAAGATGGTAGGGTGTGTGGGTGTGTACATTGTGTATGTGTGTTTAACCTGGTGGTGATGGTGGTGGTGATGATTGACCATATGAGAGCCGTGAATTAGTGGAGGTCTGATGGGAGGGTTGTACTGAAGAGGTTGTCCAAGCAGAGGATACCTGCCATCACCTGTAGAAACACAATCACAATATGTAATGACATATTCCTACCATAATGGTTTATTGTACAGTCATAATAACAACAACAATGTACAAATTTCCACATGCACACACAGATACAAGGCAAAACACTCACCATGGCCTGGAAGGAAGGGACGAGAAAACTGATGCATAATGGGAAGGGGGGCGAGGCCAGGACGGATTCCCTTTAGACTGGCTAGGTGAACTGGAGTGGGAGAATGGGCAGGGGATGGGGAGGGGCTAGCCAGCTGAGGACTACTCTGGAGAAAGAAAAAAAGGGAGAAATTTGCAGTGTTGTGCGAAAGAAAAAGCATATTTCAATGCTCTGAATCCTGCCAAACCCAAAAAGTGAGAAGCTGAGATCCTACAACACTGTCCTAACTTACAGGAATCGTTCGGAGAAAACTCCTATCAGCCAAGATATGTTTGGTGTCCAAATTTAGTTTATCACTGGAGCTAAGAGGCTGAAGCTGCTAACAAATACTAGTCAATAGTCACCAAAATCTCTTCCTACAAAAAAGTTACTGTGATCTTATTTTGCCCAAAACATCTGGCCCCAGTGTTCTCCTACACTGTAAAGTTCATTTATATAATTCATAGTAAGTGTACTGTGCTCTAAACCACACTTTTGCAGCCTTAATGAAGAGCTGGATGCGGTCTGAGTTGGTTAAGAGATTTATTTTTATATATAAACATATATTTACATTATTAACATTATATTTACAGACAATATTAGGGTGACTTTTGACTTGTGTTTATTATCAAAGCTAGCTCCAGCACCAAACTAAAGAAGCAAAAGTTGGACACCAAACATGTCTTAGCTCATCAGCTACATTCAGGGTAAGTAGAAAGTTGTGTATTAGATTTTTTGCAAACAGATTTCTGTAACGAAACCTAATCAAAAAACACAGGGCTGACTGGCGTACCTGAGAGGCATCGAGGGAGGCGAGCTCGCCTGGTTTGGGACCGTGGTGGTGCTGGTGGTCTAGGCTGTAATATTTGTTGTGTTTCCACTGGGCGGGGGACGGAGCACGGGGCTGCTGGCTGGGAGGGACACTCAGCTGCATCATCAGCATGCCACCACTGGGGGGTGGTGGCACACCTAGAAAAGAGTTATTGCCTCTATCAACTGATATTCAATCCTAACTGTTTATATAATTCTCTGTGAAATAGAGAATGAGTGATAACCTGTTTATTTGCAATTAAATGACTATTAATCAGTAAAAATATTTACATTTCATTCCACTCAAGCATGTGTTGTTTTATGTCAGGTAGCATCAAATGACGAAAGGCAATTTTTTCTGCAAGGCAAACACTGGCCTATAGAAGTAATTATGATTAGCAAATAATCTTTTCAGTTTGCTTTTCACTGCTATTTATTAAAAAAACAAATTAGGATGGCTAGAACAGTACTGTGTCCACAGGCAGTGCGCATTTCCTTTCAAACTCAGATTACTACTCAAATTAATAGGCCCATTATAAATAGAAAAAAGCGATAAACAAGCTCTCGTCCATATAGCTTGATTTAATTAAGGACACTATTAACCTGTAACAGCCTACAACTGTAATACAGAATTAACAGCTAATTAAATTGAATGTTTGCGAAGTAAATGCAATATTGACACATTAGTTCTTTACTGGCAAGGACAGAAAGGGCTGGCTGGAATGACTGACGAGAACACGCACACTCTCGCAAAGCAGGTCATCTGCAAGGACAGGACAGCATCGGTGCCCAATTAAAGTGCTGCTTGAACAAAGCTGGCGCATGCGTGTCACCCCCAACTCAACCCCCCCACCTCCCACAGCTACCCCCCACCCCAAAATGCACAGAACACTCCAATTAAGGCTGTTTATTTAACAGTGAAAGGTCAAAGTTAGAGTAGCCCTAGCGCTGGTCTCTTGAAAACCACTTTCTATTTTATAACTATCATAACCCGATACTCGCTGTGTTTTAGAGCTGTTAATTAAAAAATGCGCAAGCTTTCCTTCAATATTCAGTATCCTTGCAGTTATCCATTCATTACTAAGATTTTCTCAGCTGCAAGCAACTTCTTAATAAGCTTTTAAAGCGCTTTCTACAATCACAATGTAAACAACATTTAATGAGATACATTAATAAATAACATGCTTTTCCCATAAAAATAAACCAATTCCACTAAGGAAAGAACATTAAATTTGCATTAGCTGTTATTAAAATTATAGATAGCACTGGAAGACAATACATAATGTAGCATTTGGTGCAAATGCTTCTTTAAAGGGGAATTCCACCAATTTTTAAAAATTTCTGCATGATAAAACATTAAGATGTAAACAAAAGCCATGCAGGGTGGTTAGATATGAAACATTCCATTCTAGAATCGCTTAGACTCAGAATTGTAGGCTGTGTTGGTGACAGGAACCAGACGTCTGAAAAGTTTAATGCTAAATTTAAGGGTAAATTGCCAGAGACACTGTTTTCATGATAGTTTTTAGATTTTGTTTTTGACATATTTATTGACAAGCCATTCTTGACAAACAGGTACCTGCAGGGGACGGTAAAGCAAAATAGCACCCTAACATATTTTTTAGATTTACCACTATATTACCATTATTGATTTTATATACAAAACTCAGAAGACATGTGTAGATTGATAGTTAAGTGGACAATAAATAAAATGACTATTTGCGTTGTAGACATTACGACCCCTGTTACCCATCACCATTATTGCAAAGACACTGTCAGTAAGTTTCTTAACAATGAACCATTTCATATTAAACTGTTCTGAATGTCTGCATCTCTGTGATTATTATGAATTTTGCAGAAATGCTGAAAAATCAATGGACTTCCCCTTTAGGCATCAAAATACATATCTCAGAAATGACTAAAATCCTTTCGCTCCTCCACGCACCTGCTATTTAAGCAGTTTGCTGATTATGGCCTTTAAAGTGTGTAATTCCCAAACGTTCTGAGTGCTGCAGTTTCACTGTAACCTTTCTTTATTGTTTCATTGGCTGCTTTGAGGCTTGCTAGCTGGGAATTGGCTGGAAAAAGGTGTGATACCTGCACATTGCTGGCCCGGCATTGGCTGAGAGCCGCAGGGGGAGGAGGCCCTGGGGAACTGCATCTGTTCTGAGCCCGGTGGAGGCAGAAAGCCCACAGTCGAGCTAAAAAAAACAAAACACACAGAAAAAATGAAGAGCAAAGAACTGCAGAGGGGATTTTAAGATCCATTTAAGAGTGGTTGATTACTGATGGATAAAGGGGATGAAATGCACTAAGGCACTTCTGTAGCAACACATGTCTCTCTTACAAATCCTTAAAAAAATGGTTAATAAGGGATGTGCTGTGAAAGCTACTGCATTTTAAAACTCTGTGGAGTTGCAGGTTGTCAATCAAACAAAGTAAATGTCAGTCATATATAAAGGCAAGACACTACAGGCTGAAACGACTTTGGCCAATTCTTTTTTTCAGATTTTTGGATAAACTGCATCTATAAACGTGTTCTGCTGAACTGTAATCAAAAAGTGTCAAAATTCAACAGAATGACTATATGAAGCGTTTTTAATCAAGTCATGTGATATCACTAAAAAATTTCCTGAAGAATCTAACTGGAGTGTTAGTAATAGGGATGTTAATGATGAAATTACAAGCCATTAACTGACAAATACATAAATGTTTGACCAATGCTTCTGTGATTTCCGATAATTCCGAGTTCATCTTTCCATTCATGTTGAGGTTAATATGTAGTAAACGTAATTAAGTAGACTTCACTACATTTTCATCACATCTGTTGCGTTAGTCTGGGTTTTTTCCCCATTCAGTAAAGCCTAAAGCCTTGTTTATATAAAATGCACTGCTGTGTGATGTTTTCATTGGTTGTGTCTGTGATTTTAGGTTTATCGGTTAACAACTGATCACAGACTACTAACAGTCGGTTATCGGTCATTCTCTGACATCTCGCTGGTTAATGAGGCCCATTATCAATTCGCTTTTCTTTGCATTCAGAACCAAAAATATCAGTTTCTAGAATACATGCATTTATGAATTCATTCCTAGTTATATTCAGAAGGATTTCCAAAATGTATTGCGCATAGATGGATTTAGGCTAAATTTTGTACAACAAAACGACTTGAAAAATTCGTTATAGTAACAGTGCAGTTTTTTCTTGATTAAACAATAAAACAATGAGATTTCAAGTGAGGAATAAAATAAATATTTTAGTTCTATCATTCAAAGGCTAGATTTTAGTTGTTTTTTTTTAATATGCAAATATATGCATATTTAAATCTCATTTGCATGTCCTAATGTAAATTTTTGCAAAACCAATGACAAATATCTCTGAACACATTTAATAATCACAAACTTATCCCTGAAAGTGTGTGTGTGTGTACATAAGCTTAAGGAAGAGTACTGTGTGTTACCTAACAGTGGAGTGCTGCCCTGGGGGCAGGACGCTGTAGTAGACCTGCATGCTGGCAGAAGGAACTGGCGCCTGATTGGTCTGTCCCTGCAGGACAATCTGCTGCTGATAGGCTGGCTGAGGAACACTCTGAGAACCCTGCGGCACAGACACCTGGACATACAAATATACAAAATGTATAATGGCTCTACCCCCACACCCCACCACACTCTTTCTAGGAATAATCCTAGAAATAAACCTCTTTCTCAGACTTCAATTGCTGTCATTTGTCAATTCAACACAGGTAAATTAGATCACAAGCAAACAATATGGGTTTTCAACACAAGACAAAGCACCCACTTGATAGGGTGGGATGGGCGGGTACTGCACCATAACACCCTGAACATGACTGGCCATCCCAGCCTGGCTGCCGACCAGCGACTGGCTCTGAGGCTGCTGCAGTCCCATCATGCTCTGGTAGCTGGGTGGTTGACTGGGCATGACAGCCTGGTAACCTGGAAAGCGCACAAAAAAATGTCAGACCAAAGCAATCCATAAAAGATACAAGAATACTAAAATTAAAATCAGTCAAGCAATTTGGAAAAACAGCATATTATAAAGTAGAGCTGGGCGATATAGCAAAAAATATAACAATCAAGATACCTTTCATGGTACATTTTCATGGTACACGATATGCATCAAGATATTTAGGAAGAATGCAGATTATATAAGGTATACAATCAAACGTAAAAATCTAACAGCTAACATAAAATCAATATGATAATGAAAATGATCAAAGATTAATGATTAAAAACATGTTACAAACAGTCTGAACAGCAGCTGATCAACAGTGGAACTCGGTCCTCTGTAGCTACGTTCAATATCGTCTTGAACTTCTTTAACAGAAATCACATAAATAATTCTGTGTAACTGAATATCTTTAGGTAATAAACTTATTTATCCCTGGTTTTGAAAGTTGTTACCACAAGCAAACGCATTTGTTAGATCCTGCTGAGGTTCATTAGCACACACGTCACTTTAGTGTTGGTCATTTAGAGAAGGCAGCTGTCGTTGTGTGCTAGTAGTGCTCCTTGCTGCAGAAACTTCAGACTGCTACATGGGAGTTTCAAAGCCACATCTACATGCTTTATATACTAAAAAATGACTAGTTTTCCTTCTTTATAGCAGAGGTGCTCCAGAGTTCAGCTATAGGTATCTTTAGGATGCCATAAAGTATTATATTTTCAGAATTTTACAACTTTCAAAATTTATTATTATTATGCAAGCTGTTGAAAACTAACTCCATTATTCCTCCTCCTTTAAAGCATCATCAACGTTATGTTAATTCAAAAGCAAAATAAAATGGCAAATTATATATCTAAAAGAACCAGTTGTTTTGTTTTTGGCTGAGAACATCCCGAATTCCGGTTTTGGTCAAGAATTTTCATTTTGATGCATAACTAATTTGTTTTTTGCTGAGCTTTGATGAACTGGAGCAGAGGAAAAAGCCTCAAACTGTGAGTTCAAGGATTTTCATTCATTGATTCACTTATTGCACTGCACTAAATCCAATTAAACAGGTTTATTTATCCTCTCTTTGTAATGAAACATGCATTCATTCAGTGTTCTTTAAGTGTTCTTGATGATATCCACGATATACTCAACGTATTGTGACATAATAATAATAATAATAATCATAATCATCATAATAATAATAACAATAATAATACATATCATACTGCCCATCCCCATTATGTAAGTCATTGTTTTTTCTTAATGAATAATTCTGTTTATTACTTAAATATAAGTCAGTAAGAAGTAAGCAAGATAATTACACAAGACAAAAATCACAAACCAAACTCAATCTCAATGAAACCAACATGGTTCAGATCAAAGTAAAACAATGAAAAGGCAAATATGTTGTGTTAAATGATCAATTCTCCACCTACTTACTGTCAAAATACATTGCACAGAAACATAGTCTTAGTGTAACATCTGAAACGTAATAGCTATTTAAGCTAGCGCTATGTGGACCGCTGAACCACACACAAGCCAGTTTTTACTGGTGGTCCAGACTAACCAAACTATATATGTATATGTACATATATATATGTATGTGTGTATATGTACATATATATATGTATGTGTATATATATATATATATATGTATATATATATATATATATATATATATATATATATATATATATATATATACACACACACACACACACACACACACACACACACTGCTAGTGCCCTCTGGTGGTGTTTCAGTACTGCAGCAGAAAAGCTTAGGCTGCTGTGCGCGTGGGAGGCGCACCAAAGAAAGAAACATTGATTTGTGCTCTCAACACACAAACGCAAAAGGTCACAGAAGGTCAGACTGGAAGCCCTTGCTTCAAATCCATGTTTAATGGTTGATGCTAAGCTGCTCTCTATCCATCTCACTCATCTTTCCTTTCTGCTCTTCAGCTTGATACAGTCCCCCATATACTCAAACCTTTCTGTGTCTTTCTAAACATCTTCTCCCAGAGGCCAAGCGTCTGTTTCTCCTTCACCATCACTTTCTCCCTCGCTGTTTAATACGGGCGAACATCGCTTCAATTAGGAAATGATTCGCTGCATCATGGAATCTCAAATTGACAATGATTCACTTAGATTACTTTGGTCTGATTTAGAATTATTAAAAAAAAAAAACACTAATAAAACACAGAATACGCAAATGTAGAGCTGTAACGATAACTCAAACTTGATCAAAAGAAACTGATTACAATTTACCATCTCAGTAATTCTACAATAATCAGTTGGTATGATAATATATATCTTAACGTCTTCTACTGGAGTCTTTGCAGTAAGAAATCAAGCCTGACAGAAACATGAATGTACAGTACTGTGTAAAAGTCGGAGACCACTCTTTTATATATGTAATTCAAAGTATTACATATAAGTACAAGTTATTAATTTTTAAGTGCAGAAAAATATTTAAAAGAAAATTACATAGAAGTCAACAACTAAAAATATCATTTTTCAGTGTTTAGTCTTTGCCTTTATACGACTTCCATTCTTTTCAGGAGATTTGCTGTCAACGATTTCCACACCTCCAAAGTTCAGTCTTAGAAGTTGTTTGCATCTTCTGTTCGGGGTTGTATTTTAAGAGTAAACATTACTGAACACTGTAACTAATTAGTTCCAAAAACTAATACAGTTGAATCATCACCTTCAGACTGACGTGTCAGGATGCACTGATGCATTTTTACTCCTCTACACTTTAACTCTCCTCTCTAACTGCTTGTGTGTGTTTGGCGGAGTCCATGTCAAGGTCAGTAAGGAGGGTGTTTAGGCCGGCAGAGAGCAGACAGCTGTTTTGAACGCTCGCCCGCCCAGCCATTTTCCTGTCTGCCCGGCTCCTTTGTAGCGGCCGGCTGTAATCAATTCAGAAGCGGGAGAGAAGAGAGAGAGAGAGAGAGAGAAAGAAAGCGAGAGAGAGATGCGTGAAAGAAACTAACTGACCTACCGCTAGCTCTATCAGAGAAAGTGCTAGAGAGAGAAAAGAGAAAGAGAAAGAGAGAGAGGGAGAAAGAGAGAAAAAAAGAGAGTGGGCAGCTATTTTTACTTGCTCTCTCAGGACACACATCAAGAGAATAAAAGCCTCTCTATTCAGTGCAATAAGCCACACACACGCATGAGTTCACACCAACACACACCCACGCGCTGCATGGAAATGGGAGTCTTTCAGTGACATTGTGGACAAGGTGTACGCTTTGTTTTACAGCGGCTAAGGGTCGAGAAGCACCTAACACAGACCAGCGCGCTCTGAATGTTCTAATCACAGTTGTTCATATTGATTTTCAGAGTGGCTGCCCTTCATTTCTTTATTCAAGTGCTAAACAGTCCTCTATTCTACAGCCAACTCACAGTCTGGCTGATTCTTATGCCACAGTCTATGAAATACCATACACAACATTATTTCATTGTTTAAACTGCATAGAACATCAAAGACATGGATCATTCTACCTAATTGTTTCAAAGTCAGATTTCAAAACACACTTCTGACTATAAACTGATATGGGCTTTAGACACAACTCATTTTGCTATAAATGGGGAAAAAAATGGTTGAACATTCCTTTTTTTCCCCCAAAAACATTCATAACTCTACCATAACTTTACCAAATGTTTCAATAGTGACAATTTTGGCTAATCTTGAGCATAACTCAAACACGGCAGACAGTGCATGAGCAACAAACACAGCTTTGAACAGTTGTACATACAAAATAAGTTTACTTAACTGCAGAAAATGTGTTTTGGTAGTAATTTGGTAGTACTTCTTAAAGAAAATGTGGGACAGCATTTTTTCAAACAAGTATGATTAAGAAATTAAACTCACAATAAATTAAATGTTTCAACTTCATTGACCATTAAATTTTAATTAGGAATTAGGGTTTGGGACACCCACTTCTGAATAGGTTAGGTTTAAATAGACCATAATAATTCTTATTCTTAATCATTCTAATTCTAAACATCTAAGGTCTGAATATTTTTAATTTTGCTGTGAGAGCGCAGGTCAAGCTAATTTGGTAGAATAGGCCATACAGAGATACTGGTATAACATGCAAGCACGTTCTCCCAAAGGTTTTTTAATTAAACGCCTTATTAAATGCATCTGGTATGAAATAATTTGAGAAATTCCAGTCAGCCTTTCATTATAACTACTGTACAGAGACTGCGATGGTCTGTATTGTGAACGACCTCAGGCTTAGTACTGACGCACTGATGGGCCTTTGTATTCGTAATTAATGTCATCAGCAACATGAAGTCAATTTTCATAGCTATGCTAATGATACACAATTATTACTACTCCTGAAAACTGCGTGCGTGTATGCATATAGATAGATAGATAGATAGATAGATAGATAGATGTGTGTATACATACGTGCATATAATCTCAATTTTATTTTAACTTTAATTAAAAATCAGCATATACAATATGTCCATGTCCACTTGACTTCTGCATCCACTTAAACAATAATCAAATAATCGATTTTCATGCCTATTTCTTAAGGAGAGTAAACAAAAGCAAGCTTTAACCAGTTTAAACAAACATTTGCTGGCTAAAAAGAACAAACACATTTACTTGATTGTTATCTGAGACATAATAAGTGGAGAGGTGAAAGGTCAGAGGTCAGGGTCAGCAGGAGAGGAGTGAGGGGTGGGAAAAGAGACCGGTTCACTGTGAGAATCGTACGGCCTCTCAGACAGTGCCACGGCCCCGTATCCTACCGCCCAGAATCACCACACGCACCCACATCATCAGCCCACAACCCAGGCCACCAGCGCGCACTCATCCACCAACTAATGAATCATCAGGGGCAGTAAACAACAAACTGATACTACATTAGGCAGGTTTCCATCCGACAAGTTTTATCCAAAAATGCTTTGTTATTTCTGTACAATTTATTTGTAATTAAGAGTAGTTTCCTGAATTAAAAACATAAAACAGGCGTCTTTCAATGCATTCGTGGTGGAGGGGTACATACAGTGTATTCTAAGGCAAAAAAGACCCAAAAAACTGATTTCTACAGATGTAGCATTACTTTACCTTTATCAACATTACATACAAAAACTCAGACATATGTAGGTTCACTGGTCAGCTTGGACAGTCAATAAAATTGGCTATATTTGTCTTCACATTTCTCTACAATGCACTATTCCACATCAAACCACTTTGAATGACCTTACTCAACCACTGAATTAAACAGAAATTTTGAAAAACAGTGGTATTCCCCTTTTAATGTTTTGAAACATTCAACAATGTATGTGATGGAAATTGCAATTATTGGAAACAAATATGGACAAAACTTTTCAGCTTTCATAGACATAAACTGTCCTTTCATAAATAAACTGTTGAAATGCTGCAAAACACTAGTGTGAATTTCAGATGGGCAAAATATTTTTTTAAATAAATTCCATGTGATGTGACAGAATTTTCTTCTCCAACAGCAAACAACAAAGCAAACAACAGCATAGTTGGACTAACGCAGACAAGAGAACCTTTCTTTAAGTAGCTCTAGAAAATGACATATGACTGGAACCTTAATTAATGTATAAACTCATTTAAATGTAAACTAAAACCCTAAAATGCTGTTATAATGCATAAAACCCCTTGGATGGAAACCTGCCTAGTTTAAACCTAAGAATTAACATGAACAAACCTTAATTTTCTGCCTTTTTTGGCTCAGTCTTATCAGTAGGCAATGGACATTGAAGGAATGGGGAAAAAAAAACAAACAAAAAAAAAACAAAAAACTAACCTACACACATTAAGTCAATCATTTGTGGAGGAAAAATCTGCATTTTTCAAAACCATTTTCATTTTCTTGTGTGCAAAATGCAAGTGTAGTCAACGTAATTCTAGCTATTATATTGGAATAGAATCTAGCCAATTAGAAACAATGCTTTTCTATTACAAATGTGGTCTGAGGATTATCATGCCACCACACAAATCTGCAGAAACAGCCATATCTGCATCTTGCCAGTCAATAGATCACCACACACACACACCAGTCTTAGAGTCCCAAAGGCCATAAAACACAAACAGTGCAGAGAGCAGCAAAACTCCTTTATGAGCAGAGAGAAGAGACTCAAACTGCTGACATGCACACAAGCATATCAGCAGTAAGTCTGGAGAGAGAGAGAGCAAGAGGCAGACAGAGATAGTGCGCAAGAGAGCGAGCGAGAAAGATAGTGAGCCTGCAAGAGACATGACAGAGTTACAGCGAGTGTACCTGGTTGTTGGGGTGGTACTGGTTGGCTCTGGGGGGCGCTGTAGTGTACTGATGTAACTGGTCTGTAGTGCTGGTTAGAGTGGGAATACTGACCAGGAGCACAGTAGCATGCTGACATCTGCAAAACACATGCACATTAAGGATCAGAAAAAAACAAAAGACAAATAAAACATGCTATATGATGTTGGAACTACATATACTAGGGTTGCAATTAGCAGATACTTTCATTTATGAATATTCTATCAAACTTGAATGATTGAATACACTATAAGGTTGTTAAAAAAGGGTTAGCCAAGATCTCACTTTAATGACTGAATAAAGGCATATTTTTAAATTCTTGTTTTTAATCTGATCTTGTATTACAGCATATATTATATTCATTTATTTTCTTTATTTTTTATATTTTTTAAAGAATCCGCAGATTTTCCTTGTACTTTATTTTCCACCATGAGGTTCACTTATAACAACTGTGTTGGTTTCTGTACCAAAAACAGTCATAATTCATTTTTAAATAACCATTTTCTGTATCCCATAGAATTAAACAGGCTTTTTAACGTTTTTGTTACTGCGTCTACTGCTTTGTGCCTTTCACAAGCAGTTCAGGCTGAAACACGTCTTACAAACTTCAATGTGAATGACCACAGCTTATGGAAGCATATCAGTATCAAACTTAAAATGAAAATGTAATGGCAAAATGTATTTGTATGTTTGCATTTGCATTCATATATGCAATATTGAGCTTAAAATGAATATTCAAATTAAATACTGTGATTTTCATTTACCATTTGTTATGACATTTCACTTACACAAACACTTAGATACTTTATAAGCAGCATCATTTAAATTAAAATCTATTTCCAGAGCTGCACATTTATGCTTAATTATGCAATAAATGTGTCAAAATGATCATTAAAATGTAATATATCTTGTATGCATTTTCATTTTTATGGTCTTCCCAACCTGTCAATCATCCCAACAGGGTGGTACCAACAGCTCAGCTAGTTATCTAAAATCTATTGTTAATGCTACATTCCTAAAATACCCCATCAGCTGATTTTACCAGCTGACTAACATGACCCAGCTCGCTGTGTCAATCACATATACCAGGGATTTTTGTAATATTTTTTAAAAAGGAAAGCAGAACATTACTGAATTGCCTTAGCGATTAAAACTCATGTTGCCTCAAATTGGAGCTCTAAAGCAGGAATTAAGGCCCTCCTTTGGTCTACTGCCAGAGTATCAGCTGTAAAACTGTTTAAAGTTATCCCAGAGGCGAAATATTCATGCAGAATTGCCTTCAGCCAAATCACCATTATTATTCAGATTATTAGTTTTTTGAGGAATCTTTTTTGGTAGGCATTTGAGTTGTGTTTGTGGTTAACGTAAAACTATCCCTGTTTGGGGGGACAGAGTTCATACAGATTGACTGACTGACTGGTTTACCTGCTGCACAGGCTGCTGTATGTATCCTTGCTGTTGGATCATGGGCTGGTTGACTGGGGTTGGTGGCGGATATGCAGCTCCAGGGACAGGCTGGCCTGGCTGAGGCATCATGTAGCCAGAGGGGGGTGGGTTCTGGAGCACCATAGAGGGGGGAAAGAGGCCAGGCTGGGTCTCTGAGACTTCTCCGGAGGCCTGCTGAACCAGACTCATTTGGCTAAACTGGCTCCCCAAACTGTCCTGCTGCAACACAAATACACAACTATCAGCACCAGCTTTGATCCCATACCACTATACTAATTCATTAATTTTCTAATAAACGTCATATGACTAGCTGGTACACTAGCCCAGGCTCTAGAAAGCCACACCCAAAAGGTACACCTACTTAAGGGTGGGTGACATAAACATAGCATGATACAAAAACTCAAATATGGCTTGTATCAATGTCTATTTCATTCAAAACAAATCTGTAAAAAAAAAAAATAAAATAAAATAAAAAAAAGCATGAATATACACTTTGAGAATACACAATGCTTGCACTGTTTTCTCAGTGTGTTTGATGTTTTATTAGTTTTGCTGTCCTGTAAGGCTTTATAAGTGGTCAGTTTCTCACAACATGACCACCGTCTGCTGTTGCTGGACTCTTCTAATTTAAATTAATGTACAAAATGACCATCATCTAAGAATTTAATTAAGGATGCCTGGATCTAGATTATTTTGATTCACTAATATCACTTGTAAGCCCTTTTATGTGTGCATAAACTTGAAGGTAATACTTGTATGAGTTGTTTATTTTATGTAGGTTTAAGTATTTTACATGCAGTTTGTTACTGTGTATGATCATGGTTATATCTCACATGTTTTATGATGTGTTAATTCTGTATTTTTATTATCCATTGTTTTACGGTGCCTCTTAACATCTGACAAGGCACTACAGATGAAAATTAGCCTTTTTGGCTAACGCTGGCTCATTTATGGTTCTGTTGATACTGTTTATTAATGGGCACTGTCCCTGCCAAATAAAGTAAAAAAACACATTAGTCGATAACTGATCCATTAAAATATGTCTGAATGTCCTTAAATTAAATATCTCAGTAAAAAACAAGAGCTTTTCATTATATAACCTTGAAATTTTAAAATCTATTTTTATAAGACTTTAAGAATCCAAAAGAAAGCTGTAATTCACTCTAATTTTCTTAAGAGAAACTTTTGTTTTTATAAAGCAGTGTGTTTTGTTATAGCAACAAGAGTGTTCAAAAAAAGCTTAATCAAGATTATTTATTATTTTTGTTAACTCAGTTTGAACCTCAACACACAGTGAACATGAAAATAAACTGAACAATTCATCACCAATGTCCAGCTGTGCTGTTTGAAGAAAAATAATAATCATTTTAGGCCCTTAATAATTTAATCATGAAAATAATGCGTTAATTTTGATGCCACTAGTACAATCACAAAACACTCTATAATTCATCTCAATCTGTCATGACACATGCAGTAGTCTACTGAAATCTTCACAAAATGTACCATAACATACAGTGATACTGCACACATTTACTGCTACTGACAAAGAACTAGGGTCTGACTGGCACTGCAAGCTGTCAGTCACTGAACTCTAACAGGCCAACTTCCCTTTGACAATCTAATAAAATCAGTCTCAATTGGACCAGACACAGCTGTGGTAAGAGGGGACGGTATCCGAAGCTAAAAGCAGGCCAGCACTATTAGGACTTTAATTTTACTGGTGCATCAAAGCCTGGGCCATCCTCCACCATCAGCATCTACACTCCATACTCCAGAGATGCTATTCATAGATGGCTTTTTACAGCATCTGGTGCTGTATTAATTATTGACAGAGTCTGAGGATGTTCTTCATAGAAAGGGTGCTCTATTTGGTAGAAACAGGTCAAAGAAGCATATGATCTATGCTATGGGGAGAGTGAGAGAGCAAGAGTGAGTGAGTGATAGAGAGTGCGAAATCTGGAGTGACCCAATTCAGTCATTAACCTCTCAATAGGGAAGCAAAGATTAACACCCAGGAGGCTTGCTGCTCTGTGCCTCTTGAAGGGTAAACTTAACCACTCAACTCTCTGAGCAGGAAAAGCCCAAGCTACACCATAGCAGCCTCAGCATTAGCACCGAGTTCACTAAGAAAATGCACACTGCAGATGTTTTTGTAGAGCTATTACTGTTGGAAAGCATTCGTCGTGTCGCAAGTGGTAAAAATCAGCTTGCTTATGTATTGGAAGCACATTAGCGCCTCATTTAAAAAATGAGCTGAAAAACTACAACTGCAATGTTTCTTAATAAATGTTTTACATACTGTGCCTCTCTAGATCCAATTTAGCGTGACTGGATCTAAATAAGAAAAGCCTATTACTCTCTCTTGAACTCTTGGCATCATCAGGACTCGCAATCTCCTGACAGCAAGGAGAAACTAAATAAAGCTTTGCTACTTGGGTGCTCCATGTAAATTTCTTCTTAATGAGTAATTACACTCTAAAGCCATTTTTCATGAAAACTGACATATATTGCTTTGTAATAATAAATTACATCAATTCAACTTCTGTTTAAAAATGTTGTTTATAGTAACTGTCACCAGCACATGCTGACTCAAACGACTCAGGGGTTAAACTGAAAAGAATAGTTTTGTTACATTTTCCTGCAATTTGTACTAAAATCCATTAAAGACTGATTAAAGCCTGCCCCCCTTTAGACTCTTAGTCTTGACTCGATCTGAACTAGTCTTTGTCTTGGACTTGTCTCAGACTTGACAAAGGCAGGGGTCTTGACCACAACCCTACTTTATGTTCAGGCATCTTTATGCTGAGATAATGATGCTCATTTCATCTATCTCCGTTTTCATGCTGCTACGTTTCTCTTTAATCATGTCAACAGGCTACGTTTGGGCAAAAGTGACAGAGACTGAGTGGTATTACTTTCTCTATTTACTGTTTTTTTTGTGGTAGCGCCTGGACTCTTTCAATGGTCCAAACTGTCACTCCCACTTTTGACCATTTTTCAGGTGGAGTCATCTGAAACTGGGGGGGGTGTTGTTACTTGTTAATGAAACATGAAGTTGGTCAGTGTACTGACAAAACCCTCAATATACCCAGAAAAGCATATCATGGCATAATTTATTGCTATAAGAACATACATCGACATCTAGTTAAAATAATCCAAAGAGTCATACACAAGGAAAAAGAGCTAGACGAGGAGAGATGAAACAAGAAAATTTAAAGAAGAGATGCACAAAGAAGAAAAACAACAAGACTACAAAGTGTGTTACTGGAGACAAACGGAGAGCAAAAGATGGTGTGAGAGAGAGAGAAAGATAGACAGGTACCACAGTGTAGTGTTGGTTTAGAGGAACAGGCAGGAGCGGAGGAGGGTAAGAAATCGCTGAGTACTGCACAGACTGACCACAATGCTGCAGAGAAGAAATAGAGAGAGGGGAAAGAGGAAAAAGGGAAGGAGAGAGGGATGAAGCAGAGGACAGAGAAGAAAAATGTCTCAATCATGGCAACTGGAGAGGAGGAATAAAAGGAAACCACTGCATTATAGGAAAGAACGATGCAACGAGTAAGTGAGGGTATGAGGGACTGCATAACTGAATAAAGCCTGGGTATCAGCCTGCTGGCAAAATTGTCATAAAGAGATAGCGTTCAGTCAGATACTGCCCACACACAAAATGGTTCTAGATTACTGAGACAGTTACCGCAGAGAAAGACAAAATATAAACCTACATCATTGAGAGACTACTGGGAAAGAAACTTCATACAACATTCACTTTCTTAAAGAAACAGGATGGTCAAAAATTCAACTTAAAACTCTTAATTTACCCTAAATTAAATCCATCAGTCAAGAAACTCGACATGGTTTGAGGCAAGTATGTTACAATTTAGGCATGCAATTTTCAGTGCTAATTGGCTGAGCATTAACTTCCATTACTTATAAATAAAAAACAAAAATAAAAAGCACTGAACTTTCTAAGCAACCTGCAACTGTGCCTACTAGCAAATAGGACAGTATTTTCACACTGAAAACAACGAGGTTTATATAAAGTATAAGAAAAGATCTCTCTCCAATGTCTGTGGAGCCAGCTGGGGAGGACCCCAAATTGGGAGTAATGGCTGGGTCACTAGGTGAAAGCTATAATGAGGACATATTACAGGGGAAACAGCCACTCAGCTATTTGGAGAAGTGAGTCCAGCAGATTGGCTAATACAGACAAGGCTGTCGGACCCTATAACTCACTTCATAATGACAAGGTGGAGAGCAAGCAGAAAATTCAGGCAGAAGCAGCTCGGCTAGATGCTTCAACTCCGGCTAAACACAGTATACAATGAGCACAGTGAAATGTAAGAAAAAGAGAGTAAAAGGAAAAATATTCAACGATATTTAACATCAAGTGGTAGAAATAACTAATCTAAACAATGAGAAAACTTAGTGAAGTGTACAGCAGCAATGCATAGCTTTATGACTCATTAAACATTGGAAATTTGTTCTTTACCCATAAAAACCTTGTGATAGCATAACCATTAATAAAGGAGTATAACATTCACAAAAAGGAGTTCAAATAGTTTAAACTGTGGCTGTGTACATTAAATAAACACAAGAACAAGAAGTAACTAACCTGTGTCAGAATGTGATTGCCTGGCTGATGCTGCGGAGGAGGGGGAGGAGGTGGCGGTGGGGCCATGGGCTGCTGGCCCCTCCCCTGCTGTGAAGTCATGGTGGGGTTGTAGACCACAGCGCTGCCATCGGGATTCACAAATGGCTGACCTATCAAAGTGCAAAGAACGCTTATTGGTAAAATTCTCACTGGCAATTTCCAACCATCCGATCATTTATGATAGTGACTTAACTTGCTGTATTTCAAAAAAAGTCTGCAATACAAACTAGACCAGTGGTCAGGAGTACTGTGCGCATTTTAATGTTTTGCTTGCTCTAACACACCCATTTCAACTTTTGAATGGCTTGCTAATCAGCTAATTAGTTAGATCAGGTGTATTATAGTTAGGAAAAACACTAAAATGTGCAGGATTGGGGTACTTTAAGACACTGGACCAGGTTATAGCACTAGCTATTAAACCATAGTGAAGACTTAAGCACTTCAGAGTAAGTACTGTTAGCAGAGAGCAGTTAGTTGATGAAACAATGGCAAGGAAAGGACAGAAGACTACTTAAAGTTCGACAACACTCTATGAAAGACCCTAGCCAGCCCCTCCTCTTCTCCAGGTAGTACTGGGCAGGTGGTACCCACCTGTGTGAGGGTTTAGCAGCACGCTGCCCGGTGGGATGGCCGTGGCCTCCAGAGGAAGGAGGTAGTAGCTCGTGTTAGCATTTGCACTAGTGCTTGAATTGGCGGTGGAGCTCTGAGGGGCCGGGATGGTGGTGCTGGCCCCTATAGGCCCACCAGGAGGGGGCGCAGCTGAGGCCACAGCCGGGACACGGCAGGGCTGGCTCACTGGTGGGACAGGTAACGACAAGGTGGGACGAGGGAGTGAGCCCGTAGACGAACCTACACTACTAGAAGAGTCGGAACCTGCGACAGGAAGTAACGAAGAAAACAGCGAAAGCAGTTTTTTGATTTGTTTTTCAAGTGTGTTTAAATGAGTACTGGATAGAGAGGTACATGCGTGATGAGCAAATGCACCAATGTGGGGTGATGTCAAAGAAAATCGATGGGAAAAGAACCATCTGCTTCAGTGATGAACGAATAAATCACAGGCTTTGTTTGAGCTCCATGCCATTTTGCCTTTTTCTTAGCGACTGCTGTGAAGTTGAACAGGTTTTACAGAACATGGCAAAAATCCCATTAAATTGAAGTGTGCAATTCAGTTTTGCTAAAAATTATGGCTGCAACAACAAATATACTAAACTGATAAAGATGAAACACAATACTTGGCAACAAATCTTATCCATTAGTAACACTTAAAATTCCTATCTAATGTAACATGAATTTATTAAAAGAAAATACAGATAGCAGAGACTGCAGTGCAGAGACTGCAGTGCATGCATTGCATTGCATTACTTTGACTAAAAAGTCAAAGTAAATCTTAATATATAGATGAATCAATTACTGAAATAACTGTAGCATTCACAGTTTAAATTGCATAATCAAAGTCTGATTAGATTTTTTTTTCTAGCATGACTGAAAGATCACAACCTAATGACATCATGGTGGCAAATCCATCGTTTCCTACCCACTTAGTTTCAATTAACTACCACAACACTGTCCAGTTGCATAGTGTAGCATTTTAAACTGGAAACTCAAATGTTATGCAGCTACTAAACAAAGATTGCTTCAATTGCTCATTATGCTGAACGGGATTTTTGCCATCAGAGACATTTGTCAGCACTGAGGAGTATGTCCAACCTAGCAACAGTGAAAGAATGTTTTTTTGGCCAGAGCATGGACAGGTCACATCCTTCCATGGTCTAGTTATCAGATCGTTCTACGATGCCAGAATGGTAGGAACCAGGAAAGCCAGTGAACCTTCAGAAGAGCACAGAATCCACAATTTGCCGTATTAGATAACTATCCTGCCTAAACACAAGTCTACATAATGCTGTGCAACCAAAGCCTCTGATTCTCAAACGTCGTTCCTTTCTTCATAATCCTCTCCTATTATGATGACTCATGCCTTTATGAAAAAGAGGCTGCAGCTAAAGACAACAGATTTGCTCATTACAACATCTAAGAACAAATTACTTCCTCCACAGGCAGCAAATCTTTAGTGTACACAAGCCACAATACAGAAAGAGACTTCCAGCAGCATTTTAAGTCAAATTTGAACCATTCAGAAAGGTATTATTTTAAAGCATACAGCCCTGGAATTTAATATCAAAGGAGATATTTAAGAAAAAGCTCAAACATTTAACGTTGAGCCACTGTTAACATTCCTACCGCTGTACATACAAAACCTTTTCAGCTGCCTTTTTAATGCTGGCAGGACACAGAGAGAGCGAGAGGTTACTGAGCGGAAGAGGAATCATTAAATATTAAAATATAAATATATATCGGCAGCTCCTCCGGCCCGTAAATGCCAGTGCATTAATAAGCAATGAATGCAGACGGGAGATGTCCATGAATATGGATGCTGCTCTGTTTTTAGGGGCATAAAATGAAAATGGGTGAACAGAGGGCGGAGAGGGGGTTTTTGGGGGGACAACACACACACACAGACAATGCATGCAGAGTGTTTTAGTAGGTGTGCTAAAGTTAATTAACTAGCCTTTCAGATCAAAAGGCTAAAACACAGATGGATTCTGCAGGTGAGAAACATCATGGTTAAAGGGACCTCAAAAGAAAGAGAAGTGAGAAGCTGAGAAATGATAACATTACTAAATGCGAAACATACAGTAACATATCAGTAACCATGTTTCCATACAAAGGATTATTTACAAAAAATCTTTTAACACTTTAAAATGTTGCCAGTGTAGGCTGTGGAAACTGAAATTGTAATATTTTATCAATGTAAACAAAACTTTTTTGTTCAGCAAGTTGTTTATTGCTGCCTGAAATGTTGTGAAAATCTTTTTTTTCCCTCCGGGAAAAGCAAAGCATTTATGCCAGAATTTAGTGTCATGTGACAAATTTCTCCACACATTCCTCCAATGAACACAAACAGCATGGTAGAGAGGTCTAGTTAAACTGAAGAGAAGATGAAAGCGTTTTTAAAAGGAATGCTGCCACTTTTCGGCTCTTACAGAGAGAGATGTCCAGAAAAGCCAACGGCCTTTATAAATGGAAAGTGCTCAAACAGCTCTTCAAGGCAGAGAAACGTGATTTGTCTTGTAATGGTTCAGATGGAGAAGTACATGACGTAAACATCAGTGTGTGAAGCATTTTTATCGCTAAAAGTCAGTTTGATAGAAACAAGTTGCTTGGCAGCTACAAATTGTAGACAATATTCTATGCATTTTCATTTTATCGCTTGCAATTTGCACAGAAAGTCAATGGAAACGCATGTGTGTGTGGCTGGTGGATGAACTGTGCAGATTTAAAATAAGCAACTATTTGTACTAGGACTGGCCGATACTGATGAAAATCAATATCATATTTTCCAACTCTAAACTGCTATCATGGTATCTGATGATACAGGAAACAAGCATTCAGACACTTTTGAGATTGAATATGAACAAAAAATATGTTAGCATATTCAAAGAAATGTTTTAAAAAATGAAATTATTTAGGTATAATAGCATTAGTACTTTGAAGCAAAGCTGTTTTGGCAGTTTATAGTAAGAATTAATCAGTTTTTTGCAGAACTGTGGTTCAGTTTTGGTCCATTCCTCTTGGCAAGCCATCCCCAAGGTTACAAGGGTCCCTATTATGTATTTGCAATTTCAAAACCTCCCATAAATTTTCAATGGGATTCAAGTCAGTAGATTGGCTAGGCCAAGCAAGCCCCCCACCTTCTCTTTTCAGAAACCGTTCTTGAGTTTTGGCTGTATGTTTGGGTTTGTTTTCTTGTCGAAACATCCATCTTCTCGCCAGATTAATGACATTTAATTCTCTTAACCTGTCCTGGTACATCTCTCCATTCCTCTTTCCTTTGATGATGTGTAATGCTCCACTATGGTCTGCAGAGAAGACGCTCTGTAATATAATGCCCCCACTTCCATACTTCACTGTGAGAGTGGTATTCTTGGGATCACACACGTAATGCTTCTTCAAACAAGACGAGCTGAATTATTGAATGTTATTTTTGCTTTGTCTGTTCAAAGTACATCGTTCCAAAAGAGTTCTGATTTTCCTAAATGCTCATGTGAAAAATTTTAGATGCATCTCTCTGTTTCTGTTTTAGCAGAGGAGATTTGGATTTTAGATGTAGGCACAGTGATGATTGCAGTGCAGTTCAGTGCTTGTACTTGTGTTGTTCCTGCTACTTTCAGGCCAACTCTAATTGAGGGACTGTCTCTCTTGCCTTCCTTTTTATTAGGCTGAAAGCACGTTGTAAAATCTGGTGTGGAGCACTTGTCCAGGGATGATTAGTTCCATATTAACAAATCTATTGCACAGACAGGGATGTTTAAGGTCTTTTCTAGGGCTCTGTATTTGAGTGTTGTAATAATGCTGTCAAACTTTCAAAAGCTCCTTCACATTCGCCATGACTGCTTCTTGAAATCTGAAATCTTCTCAACCAATAGCAATGTATTTTATAATGGCACCAACTGCAATTTGCACAAGAACTTTGTATTTGCAGCATAATAACTAGAACTAGATTTATATGTAATCTTTATATGTTTTTTGTTAAAATAGTGTCTGAATACTTCTATTTGTATCAATGTCACTTTTTAAATATGCTTATAAATACATGTTTGTGTTCAAAGTTGTGTGTAAATGTATGTGAATGTGCCTGAATACTTCTTGCATTTATAAAAGTTAATCATATGCACTTTTTTAATACTCTTACTGTATGCCAAAAGAATGTTTTACAAACCTGACATTGCTTATTGCGATGCCACTGTTTATTGCTTATTTTCCACTAAAATAAATCTAACAGGATATTGAGAGAGCAAACGTTTACAGAAAGGAAACTCAAATATAAATCAGGAATTTAAAATCTACTTGGCAACAGGGACACCACTACTATACGGACATTACATGGCGATCGGTTAATGAATAAATCATTTAAAATATCATGAAAACTTAAATCAATATCATGAAAGTTTCAGTATTACGATGTATCGGTTTAGACCAGGGTTTCTCAACCTGTGGGCTGTGAAGCACCCACAAGTGGTCCCACAAGTGCCTGTTCTCAGGGGGAGGCAGTAGATCACACTGGGCGTGGTCACGTGCCAGAGAAGTCCCTGAGGATGCTTTCACCTACCTTGTCTGGTGAGGACCTATCACACTTTTTCTTTAGTTCGCTTTATTCTCACGTGTGAACATTTCACCCATATTTGGGTCTACAACAAATGGCTGAATTGTGGACAGCGGGATGGTCGGCTTCCAAACAAACCCTAGGTCAGTTCACGGCTACTGAAAACACGTTCCATGATCAAACAAGGGAATTCATTAATAGAGCTTGCTTTTCTTCTCTTCTAGCAGCGCCTTCGGCGTCGTACAGTCAGTATAATTCACCTCTTTTAACGTCTGACTCTTTACAGACTTTCAGTTGCTCTCATGTCGTTCCTGCAGCACCAGCTGCAGCTGTTAAAAATGACAGATGAGCCTTAAAATAATAGCGAAGATCCACGTTTGATTTTGTCTCACTGATTGCGGGCATCAGCGGCCTGAGTGGTTAAACTCAAATTGATATCCAATAACAAAGAAGCAGGTATCAAATAAGGTTTATTATAATTGTTGATTGTGACGACGCTAATCCAAAATCCCGGCAAGTGGTGTGGGGCTTGGCTACTTAAAATGAATCACAAAAACCCCCAAAACTAAAGAGACATCCTGAGACCAAACAATTAATCTTGTGGCAAAGCCAGTGGAAAATTTTCAGTGAAAACACAAATGGACCGCAGCTCCAAATCACAGTCCACATCTACCTTGTACATTTCTGTTCCCTCCCCTTTTTTGTAACACCACTGCAACCATGTGTTTTTTTCCCCACATTATGGGTCCTAACTGTAATTTTGGTATCTGTGATTGAACTGGTCTGATCTTTTTCAGGCAGTAATTCTCCGTAAATGCAAAAAATTGCATTTAAAAAAGCTGATTTTAGTTTTCCTGTGGGCCACTATACTTTGTATGTATGAGCAGGTGATCCTTGGGGTGGAAAAGGTTGAGAACCCCTGGTTTAGACGATATCTCACCCAGCCCTAATTTCCACCTACTTGTTATAGGCAGCCTCCAGGTGCTTCCAGTGTATGTGACATTTGTTCCAAAGGGTGTGCTATTGCTCACACTGCTGTCGGTGATGTGTGTGCGTGAGCCGTCCATTTTAGACAGCCTATTAGTGCTGTTGCTGCTGGCAGAGCAGTGTGTGTCTGTTATAATACCTGCTTTCGAGATCCTGCTGGTGATGGTGTGTGTGCTCTTTTACTCACTTTACAGAGCCTGCTGCTGTTCTTGCTGCTAGTTGTGCTATTGTACTTGTTTCAGACAGCCTGCTGGTATTCTTGCTCATAATGGAGATTTGTGCTTTTGTGTGTTTTGTAATTCTGAACACGCAGTGGGTGACCTTGTGAGTGGTGTTCCGTGTGTGTATGTACAGTACTTTGCAAAAGCCAGATGCCACCAATAATAATTTCTAGTCAAATCTGTCATTAAGTATAATTTATTCTCCATTTTTCAGCACCAGGGCAGCAAAAAACATTTAACAGAATGTTGAATAAAAACCTTTTTTTCAGTATTCAGCCTTTTGCCTTTTATTGCAGCTTTCATTCTTTTTGGTAGATTTCAGTTTTTCAAAGGAATATGCAGGTATATTCTTCCACATCTCCAAAGTTCAGTCTTAGAAGTTGGTTGCATTTTCTGCTTCACACAATCCAAGCACTCCCAGACACATTCAGTGATGCTGAGGTCTGGACTCAGTCCACTGTTCTGAGAACCCCAGCAGCTTCTTTGTTTCATTTGCATATTTTCTTCTTTTGTGTCTATTTCCTTTTCTCAGTAATGGCTTCCTGACAGCTACAGAACTCAACGCTATGAGTCTGAAAAATTGTCTTCTCACCGTGGACGGATGGACAGGAGCACCTGTGGATTTTTCTCAGATCTTTTTTTGCCTTTTCTCAGCAAGAGTAGAGTTTGATTTTCTCCTCTCTCTCAAAGATGAAAGCTTTAAGTATTGTTTACCTGATGGGGACAGTACACAGTTGCACATTTTCGCTATGTATCTATTTATAATTTAACAAAACTCCAGTTTTGTTAACTCTTCTCATACGTAATCTCCTCTTAAGTATGTCTGAAAATGTAATTACTTGACTGGAAATTAAATAAATGACAGGTGGTCTCTGACTTTTGCACAGTACCGTATGCATGTCTGTCATGCTATACAGTTTTTAGAAAGCCTAATGCTGCTCATATAGCAGCTATAAATGCGCCAGAATTTTTCAATATTCAAATAGCCAGCAAACAGAACAGTATTTTTACATTAAAATGATCTTTAGAGAGCGTGTTGTTCTTCCTCCTAGCAAAGTTGTGTTTGCTTGCTTTGGACTGCTAGCAGTTCTTCCTGCTGCTGGTTTGTGAGTGTGCATTACAGTACCTGTTTTAGACAGTCTGCTGGTGCTCTTGCTGCTGGCTGAGCTGTCTCCGCGGATGAGCAGGCTGATGCCGCTGAAGCTGCTGGCTTTGGTGATGGCGGGCTTCAGGTTCCGGTGGGAGCTGTCTGAGTCCGTGCTGCTCCACGGCCGAGGCTCGCAGCTTTTCGGCTCATTCTCAGAGCTGCTCTGACGACTATTCCCCGAACGGCCGTCTCTCAACCTGTGCACACACGCGAGAGAATTCACGTTCACTTAAAAATACACAGCTATCTTTCTCACACAGACAAACCAGGGCCCTTAGTCATGTGGGATTACACAATTTTAAACCTGAAAGAAAGCATTAACGTATTACCTGAAGATTTGCCGCCTCTGCTGAGTGCTAATGCAGCTTACATCCTCCTGAATTCTGTGGGGGCAGAATTTACAAAAAAAAAGTAAACAAACAACCTAAGAAGGGATTTTCAAAGTCACACTAAAGACGAGTGTGTATGTAAAAGACAAAAAGAAATTACCTTTTATCAAACTGAAAATGATCTTGTCCCTGTGGAATTAAATATATGAACATTTAAATAAAACACCAAAAAGGTCATTAGTCAGTTTATGAAACAACGATTAGATAATGATTCAGACTGAACCTTCAACAAGCTAATACATGCATTTCTGAGAACAGAACTACTTCTTACGTCGATGTGAACTAGTTTTGGCTGCCGTTAAACTAAATTTGAATTTCTTTTATATAATAATTTAGTATAGAGATATTGGAGATAAACAACTGTCACCCCAGAACTTATACACCCGATCCATAACCAACAAGGCAACCCAGGTCTACAAGGACCCTACCCACCCACTTCGTTCATCATTCCGGTTGCTGCCATCAGGCAGGAGACTTAAGGTGCCACTAGCTAGAAAGAATGGGTACAAAAAATCATTTGTGCCCACTGCTGTGAGCATTCTGAATAAGGACATAATAAATACTCCCCTACATAGTTCATGTGCATTGCTGTTGTAAGTGTTTTTAAGTGTTTTATGTGTCTATGTATTTATGTACCAGACTGCCAAAGACAAATTTCCATTTCATGTAAATTTAATGGACAATAAAGTTTTTCTCATCTTATCTTATCTAGAGTCATATGCAAAAGACCCCTGGCCATGTTTTGTTGATTTTCTAAGTGAAAATAATACTCTACAGCAAACCCACTTAAATATGACATTTTTCTACAAATTTTAGTTCACAATATCTATTTATCTCCTGAGATTAACATAACAGAAAACAATAAAACATGGCCTGTGCAAAAGTTATGGCACATTTTATTCAGAAAATAAACAATAACTGTGCATTAAAATGTGTGTTTCTCTGCAGAGGATTTGTACCTTCACAAGCAATTTGACCAAGGGCACCCAAACTTGTAACAGTTCTACAGATTATAGCGATGAAAGGCCAGAACAAAGCGTGGTCTGTTTCCCCTACGCCAGCTAAACTCATCAAAGGCTCATTGAGCATCTGATGAACGCGATATTGATCGTTATTTTGAGAAAATGTCGAGACTCACGTCTTGAGCAAAGATTCGCTCCCTCGCTCTTTGGTACTCTTCTTCTCTCTCCTCAATAGACTTACTCCTCCTGTCGTCCTTCAGACGCATCCGAAGCTACCGAAATAAATAAAAATCAATAAATAAATAAATATATAAATAGACAAAAAAAACAACAATTCATTGCAATCATCTTCCCCAGCATGAGCACAAATGACCTACTGCAATATACATGCATTTTCAGTGAAAGTTATTTTGCAGAACTGTTTTCAACCCTTAAAGGGGAATTCCACCAATTTTGCTACATTTCTGCATAATAACATGGTCAAGATGTAAACAAAGTCATTCCGAGTTTTATGTGAAATGTTTTGTTTAAGAGAAATGTACTGAACCAGAATTGCTCACAGTGATGGTGAAAGGAACTAGACGCCCAAAGTATTTAATGCCTCTGAAAGTTTTGTAATGTAGTAAAATGTTTATGAGTACACAGTCTAATGCCTGAAACATTGTTTTTCTGTAGCTCTGAGATTAAATTTTGGACTAAAACATTTTTTTTTTTAATTTCTGAGAGGAATATGAAGAGCATTATAAGGCAAAACAGTCCCTATTTTTATTTTAACTTTATCAACATTACACATAAAAATCCAGAAGACACATGTAGGTTCACTGGTGGTGTTGAAAAAGTAAGTAAATTTTGATGTAGACATTTTGACCTCTGGTTTTGACCACCATCACTGTAAAGAAATCTTAGTCAGTAATTTTCTCTACAATGCACCATTTTACATCAAACTTTATCATACCTTTATTTACATCTCAATCACAGAATTATGCAGAATTTTAAAATAGGTGGAATTCCCCTTTGAATGCAGACTACAAACTGCCATGATACAGAAAGACTGTTACTCACAATAATAAATATATAATAAAAACCTGTTTTTTAGATTAAGCAGCATATCAGAATATGTCAACATGGTTTATAATTTCTTGTGCACAAATTTTGTCAGACCCAAGACTATTTCAAACATGCTGAGTTACACACTAAAGAGCACTGAATTGTCTAATTATACATCATTATAACCTTTTCAAAGGACAAAAAGAACAATTTTAACGATGTTGGCATTTAGTTATTAGTAAGGTGTTCAAGACAAGAACACTGAAGAATACTAGGGCGGGGCCAAAATGGATCAAAAAGAGGTCAAAAGTCATCAGTGACCAAAGGTATGCATTTATAGCTTAAATCTGTGCTCAACAAACTGGTCGAGAATTACTGTGGAGCTTACCCTGCCATCCTCCTGGTCTAGACTGAGGTTGTCTCTCTTCAAGATGTAACGCTTCTGGAAATCATCCGTCTTATCGTCTTTAATGTGCTCTGAAAACTTCTGATCCGGTCTGCAAAGGAGAGATCTGTACTCAACGTCTGACAGCTTCACAATAAAGCCTTCAAACTGCCTCACCAACAAACCTGCGGAAACTGCCAGGCACTGTAGTGCCATTATGTAGCACACTGGCCCAATTTGTTACTGCTTCTACTTTATAGGTAATAGTCGCTTTTATATGACCAGCCATGCATTTAAGGGACCTAGGCTTGGGCAAAATTACACCATCATAGTCCAGTGAAAATTTGAATTTTTTTCAGGGCACCTTTGTGTAATCCATTACCGTAGAACAGTCCATCTTTAATGCATATTTGTTTTGTAGACAATCAGGAACTCCATCAAAAACCTAAAGTGCCACTGCGGCTCAGCTGCTTTTAAAACTGCGCTTCACAGCCCATACTGCGCATAAGCCACTGAACACCAGACGAGGCTTGTAGTCTACAGTTTGAAGGCATAAATGTCAGTGGTTTCAGAGTATTAAGAGTCAGGGGACCGATGCAAAGTCTGCTAATAAATGCCTTTCAAGCTAAAAAGGTCATTAGTCAGCACTCACATCCTCGTATTGATGGTTTTGTTGATGATGACCGATTTGCCGGTCGGGTCGACGTTGTGGTCCAGGCCGAAATAGGCCGCCACCCTGTGCAGCAGCATCCTGTGGTATGATGTCATAGGGGGGAACTTCCTCTTCTGAGACCTGAGAGGAAAAAATAAACTTGCATTTAACTACCCAGTGTTTAAATTATTTTAACTGCATTGATTGCAATTAAAGCTGCACAATGTATTTGTTGTTAAATGTCCCAGTATTGACCTTTGCAGTACTGATACTGCACAAGGCTGCAATAAGCAAATTAGCCCTCTAAATTCATTTTCTTAATGATCATTTTAACTTGGCATGGTCACAACAATCTCCGATGTTTAACTATTCTAATAAATAATGCCCATAATAATGCACGCCTGTCTTTTTTGTCACATGGAGGGTTCATTAACTGAAATTTGAAGCAATATTATCAAAGACATGGCATGGTATTTTGTACACATTGTGCAGCCTTAAAGAAGAATTCCATTGATCCTACACATTTTTTGCATAATTAAACTGCTAACAAAACCAATCAGAGTAGAGGTGATGTGTGTTTTTCCAGATAAACTTACTGAGTCAGAATTGTTCATAGTGGTGATAGGAACCAGACGTCTGAAGAGATTAATGCCTCTAGAAGCTACACCACAGAAAGCTATTACATTAAACTGTTTCGAATATGCTGCCTAATGCCTGTTGTACAGTGGCTCATGCAGGTTTTGGCTTAATAAGTACTTTTTAAAATACATTCATACTGGCAAAATAGCAACTAATTTTTATTTTTCTCAATATTATACAATCATATGGAAAAGTTTGGGCTCCCATACTCAACACATCCTACACAAAGAACACACTTCTGCACATTTTAATGCACAATTGCTGTTTATTTGCTGAATTGAGCCCTGTGCAAAAGTTACGGTACCTTTTGTGTTAGTTTTTTTTTTCTCAATGTGCTAAACTCAGCAAGTAAATAGAAACTGTGCACTAATATTTGCGGAAAATATATTTCATAAACATATTTAAAAACATATTTAAGTTCCCTGTAGAAGATGAGTATATTCGCTTTTTGTCCAGGGTGCTCCAACTTTTGCATATGACAATATAAATACTCAGAAGACACATGCAGGGTAATTGGTTGTTTTGGACAGTAAAATAAAAAACTAAAGCTGTTTGTGTTGCAGACATCGTGACCCCTGGCTGCTATCACCACCATTGCAAAGAAATCAGAGGTAGCAAATTTCCCTTCTTTGTTGTTCTACAATTACAGACTGTAGCCCATCTGTTTCTGTATATACTTTGTTGCCCTCTTTCACTCTGATCTTCAATGATCAGGAGCACCACAGGACCAACACAGAGCAGGTAATATTTGGGTTTTGGATCATTCTCAGCACATGAAAGCAGCTTAATGACTAAACCGTGCAGTGTTGCGTCCTTCCTGTCCAGATTTGCATACAGCAGCTGTCTGGAAAATTCCCAACTTTCACTACCAGACTTACTCGTTGTTGCTGATGAAGTCCAGAATGTCCTGCTCCAGTTTCAGCAGCATCATTCTGTCCCTGTAACGACAACAGCTATTAGCATTCATCGAAGAAACGCACCTAATGACAATCCAATACATTGAGCTTGGCTGTGCAAACAAGAATGCCTCCAGCACATGAAAGTAATCTACATTTATCCACACAACGGAAAAGCAAATGTAAAACAAGGCTCTCCGCTGTATAATCACAGAAAAACTAGCTCTGTAAGATCTTAACATAATTTCACACTCAACAGAATGTGGCGGAGCAAGGCGATGAGGATTCTAAGGAAAGAAAGCATCTCAAAACCACTTTTCAAGAGAGAAGAAAAAACTTGAAACAATTGAAAGGGAATGCTTTTTCCCCTGTTTGCAGCTTGAGGCATAAACTTTCCCTCAAGAAAAAGCTAAAGTTGGCTTTGTTGAGTCAACATAAGAAGAAAGGAAAGTTTCTGAACAAACCTTAGCTTTATTTTTCAGGAGAAAAGCAACATTTGATTCATCATTCCCCAGAGGCATGCCCACAGTGCCCAGAGGGCATGAAGAAGGGGAACGGGGGGGTATCAAAAATGTGAAATGTGAGAGGAGAGGTGGGTGATATGTCAAGAAAAATAACATTACAATAAGCATTCTGTTGATATGTAATATGCATCATAATAATAATTATACAAACAGGTTGGAATGGACAGTAAGCACCAGAAATCCAGCAATGCCACATTGATAAAAAGGCTGAGATGAATACAATGACATTTTCTTTATTTAACATTTCCAAAAATAAACTATTTAACAAGGAAAAACAGAGGAAAAAATGACTGGTTGTTATTCACAGACTCCCTGCAATTGGTCTAAATTAGGGATGCACCGATGTGAGTAATGTGGACCGATGCCAATATGCAATATTTTTCATGTATATCTGTTGATACTGATGCAAACACATTTGTAAAATGTAGAAACAGGGGCTACATCTGCCTTGATTAGCATTATTAAATGTAATAATACACAAGACGGAGTGCCATACCGTGAGATATTGGCTGTGGTAGGGACAATACCACAGCTTTAGTATTGACGTTTATTATTAGATTTTGGCTTTCCAGTGCATCTAGTTTGTAATTTGAAAGCACACAAACCTCTGACCATGTGGAGTGAATTTAAGTCCAGGCTGGTCAATAGCTTAATCATTCAGAATTGAAACAAAACCAATAGATTTGGTGAATTCATTACAGTTCATTTCAGCAGGCTCGCTACTCATAATTTAAAATTTAGTTTCGTTCAGAAGTAACTATGACAAAGTGAAATAAAACATTCATTTCTGTCGGGTTACAAACGCAGTATCTACCGATTTCAACATGATTCTGACAATACTGTGCACCCCTATTCTAAATCTGATTCAGGAGTTGACACTGCCTATTGCCTATTTTTTCCTTTTAATAAACCACCAGATCAGTTGAATTTCCCACATTCACAAATATCCATTAATAACAAAACCATTACTTTGCACACTTTTCCG
Organism: Colossoma macropomum; assembly: GCF_904425465.1. NCBI lineage: Eukaryota > Metazoa > Chordata > Actinopteri > Characiformes > Serrasalmidae > Colossoma > Colossoma macropomum. Next base: position 800,769 of record NW_023495014.1, read on the forward strand.
CAAAAACCATAAACTGTCTGTTCAGAACTAATTACATCAGATTGTGTCAAAATTTGCCAAATGTAACCACCACAAGAGGTAACATGACAGCAAAGCTTTTACTAATGTGAAGCTTTAAACCATCCATAACCTTTTTTTTTTTTTTATAAAAGAGCGCTGTCCTCTAAACATGTTAGAGCACAAAGTAAGAAATTAGACCTTTTTCATTCTCATAAGCCCCACGATGTCTCAATGAATTAATTTACCCCTTTCTTTTATTTACATTTACCTGCCTCAACCCAACAAACCCAATTCACATTTTGATGATTTCAGTATATTACGACTGTGAAATCTAACGACTGGAAAATTATTGCAGTCAGCTTAAATAATTGAGACCATCTCAAACACTGAGTTTAGCTAAATATGTATTAATTGTGACAGGCCTACTCAGGAAAGAGAATTATGCTGCTATTTATCACGATAACATATCACCACACTGCCCACCTCTAACAGAGTGAAAGTATATAAGCACGATGAACATACCGGGGGTTATTCTTCAGTGTGTTGACTAGAAATTCATGGAGATCTATGCCTGTGGAGTCCGTGTATTCCTGACTGGGGTCTGAGCGAGAAAAATGAAATAAATAAACAGAGAGAGAGATTTCACATACTGCACACATTCTGCTGCCTCCATCTGGCATGTGCGAAAACACCTCATCTGCCAACACGAGTCACTGTGACTGACGCACACATATATACACAGCACATACACACACTTCTGCTGCTTGCACTTTGTCTAAGTATTGACTAATTTACTTCTGCATCGTTCTAACTGGTGTAATACGCGAAATTCTTAAAAATTCTCTCTAAAATTAGATCACAATCACAGTCATATTCATCTTGCTACATAAACACACACAGGCATGCGTGTACACACACAGACACAAACTCAGTCACACGTGCGCACACCTCTTGACAGCGATTTCCTTGGCAGTCTGTCGGCACTCTCGGTCTTGTCCGTGCTTTTCTCGCTGTGGTCCTCATCCCTACTGGCCGGTTCCTCTTTCTCTAAAGCCTGGCTGAGCTGCAAGTGGATTTTATCCTGCATAAAAACAACAGAGAAACATGCATTAAAAAAAATAAAAAAAAATACCAAATCAAACAATCTAGGGGAAAAAAAAATCATGACATTGCTCGATGAAAGGAGAAAAGCCAAATTAGCTGCTTTTTCTACTTTAATCGCTCCCGCTTTAGCAGACTAATTAAAAACATTACGGGGCGTTACATGCTTTGCTGCATAAACAGCATTTAAATGCATTTAAACGCAGGTCCTAGAGCTCCGACACTTGAAAGCTGCAGTGTTTCAAACTGCGCACTTGGAAAAATGCTTTATATAATAAGCCTGCTGGTGCAAACATTTAGAGCTAGTTTCCTAAAATGAAACTGATAAATATTAGCAGGGTTTCTCCAGTAAAATATCAATTTTAATCCAATGACAGCTTTAATACAGGAAAACTGCATGATCTAAATTCTCTCTTAGTATAAATGTCTTAATATGGTATGTTTATTTCCTTCAAACGACTAGCAATCTCTAAATCAGTGAGCTCAAAACACATGAATAGATACAAAAGATTAAGCAGAGGAATCTAATTAGCCTGCTGGGTGTCAAAGCAGATACACAGTTCTGAGACAAAACTACTGTAAATTTCACCAATTCTTCAGCGTTAAACAGCTCAAAATGCCTGGCAGTATTTGCAGAGATCCAATGAATGACTCAAAAGACTAATGGGTACAAGTGTTGAAGAGTGGAGGTGCATTTTGTAACATCAGCTAAAGATACAGCATATAATGTACTGTGTATCATCAGGCATTAGTTGTATATTTAAATAGCTAGTTCTACTATGATTAAAATAATTGCGAATGAATCACATTTTGGGCAGTAAATCACGATTAATTGCTGCTGTCTTGCTCAAATTTGAATCTAAAGAATGCTTTTCTACTTAAAAGCAATGCAATTCTGTTAACAGTGGACAAAATAAGCATAAACAGAATGCATTTATTACCTTCAAAATGATAAAATGCTTGCATTTGCTCCTTCTTTCAAAAACACAACCAGAATTCTCACTGTTCTCAGAGCACCGGTACAAGAACAAATTTTGTCCTGAATGTCCTACCACTTCATTATGCATGAATACAAATGAACAGATTTTGTTTTAATGATGCGTACCACCAGAAAAAAAACGTGTGCTACTGTATTTACAGGGCATGATGGAAAATGTGCCTACTTAGCTCATTACACAGGTCACAAAAGAAGCACCATTTAATCTTGCAAATGAACTTGCATGACTGTCAGGTCTCAGTTTAGGTAATAACTGCTAGGGAGGTTTTGCCTTTGCTACGGTCTCCCATCAGTGAAAGTAAATCTCAAAAGGTTTTTACACTCTCTGAAGAAAAAAAAATTGTTTCACCACACACAGCACAGCGTCACAGAAACACTGTACTGCAAATACATAGCCATGACTATGAAAATTATGGAAACTGTTGGAAATTATCCTCCATTTTCGTGCAGTTAGCAAGCCATGTATCTCACCAACCATAAACAGTAAAAACACAAACAGAAACATATTTATACCAGGTATTTATACACTCACAAAAGAATAGTGATACACACTGAGATGTAACATAAAGAGTAGGGCTCCCAAATGGCAACTAAGTGTTGGCTCCATTGTTGGGAGATCATGACCTCAATCCACAGCGATGCCACAGCCGTCCTTATTTGCAGTTTAGCTATGTATTTGCGGTGCAATGTCTCGATTTGTCAGCCAATATGGTCAAAATTACAGCCAAACGTGTTGATTTTGTGCGTTTTATTTAAAAGGGCTACAAAACAGCTGCTAAACAAAATCAACCATAAGCTAAATGGACCTCTCATACAACTGAAAATCCCCCAAACAGAGCATTTAATTTGCCTGCACTGAGAACTTAAAACTAAGGAAAAATTTTTAACAGTTGGTAGATGTGCTGTAAAATTTGTGATATCAGGGCACAAAATAAATTGCAGTGCAAAGCAGATCACCTGGTTTCGATCACCAATAAGAACCAACACTTTTGGGACTCGAATGATGGAATAAAAATGGTAGTTCCTAACATTGTTCAGGTAATCCTTCAGAGCTTGGACAATGCAGGAAAATCCATTTAAATTAATTACAAAGAAATAAGAGGGAATATAAAATTTCATATTAAGTTTGTGGTCCTCTGTTTATTTCAAATCAGTCGCAGATTATCACAGCAGCATACAGTGCACACGCAGCTGGACTTCAGCATGGACTACTAAGGATGATCTGAAGGGTTAAAATAGGACTATGCATTAATGGCCTTAAGCAATTAGTGGTGTTAATGAGTGACTTTGACTGCCCTATGAGTAACACAAGTGATAATTTGATCATTTCGAACTTAATTATGAATTACAGCACATGTATCTTCCCCCTCCCTGTCGTGCTTGTCCTAATTTTCTGCTATGGACTTCATTTCACCCCAGGAGGGAAGAATTAAGTTCAGAACATTCCCAAAGGAGATGGGGATGGGGAGGGGGGTACGTAAAGTGCCCATTAAAAGGGCTTGATGAGCGTCATTTTTGAGTTCTATTACATTCTATTGAAACAAGAAGCTTGTGCAGTACTTGCTTTAGCTAATAACATTCAAGAAACAGCACATCCTGGCAACATGTAAATACACTTAATCGCAGCTAGATAACATAATAACCTCCACTCTTCCAAATCAATAAACTCAGGCCATTTCCTTTGTAACAAATTCCTTGGTTGGGAAAAGAAAAATGCATACAGAACTAAGAATACATCAGCGGATCATGGCTTTGCCTGAGCTAGCTACTAACATTCGATAGCTAGCAGTATTCACAGTAATGACGAAGGGAATTTATTGCTTGTGCACGTTTTATTGGATACAAAATTACTATACGTCCCTCAGTACGATATCAATTTTGTGCAATCAATATAAATATCAAAACATACTGAAGCATACAGCTGCCCATTAAACACATTTAATAAAAGCTCTGAATCAAAACGAGGGACTTCAAGCGAAGATCTACTGCTTTTTTTCCTGAGATATTTACATTAAACTGATTTCTACTGCTCTACAACTGCTCTCTCTCCCCTCCCCTCACTTTGTCTCAAGGACATGATGTGCTGTATCAGTAATTGTCCTGCCCTACATTGCTTTAAAGAAAAAAAGAAGAGAAAAAAGAGGGCAAAAAAAAACGCTCGTCTCTCTATCAATCAATTCCTCCCCCTCTCTCTCCTGAGCTCTGCAGAAATGATTCAGCTAAGTAAACTCAGTGTGAGAAAATAGGCAAGACGGCAGAGAGGAGTGGGGGGAGGGGGGAGGCTGAAAGAAGGAAAAGGTAGTGAAAGAGTGAGAGAGACCGAAATAAATGAGACGGACAGAGAGAGGGCTATGAATAGAGACCCTCTTTCTCAGGGGAGGAAATCTCATTCACTCGTTCAAGGACAGAAAACTGATTAAGGACGTCTGTTCGTCTTTCAGCCGCCAAATAAGGACCCACCGTGGAGTCCCGTTTGGAACGTCTTTTAACTCAAAATGCAGCTTCATCTAAAATATATTAAATAATCCTAAATAAAATGTTTTAAATAAATTAATAACCATGTTCTCCAACATAGCTTAAACACCATCTTAAACTTGTTTTAAGGTTAATTACACAATAATGGTCTATATGTTCATGTGGCTTTGTTCACTATAAGCTATTGCATACATGTATGTATTCAATGATCACAATTCTACAGTTAATAGCGATTAATCGCGTTTGTCTTAACTAAATAAATTTGATCCTAAAGTAAGCGCAAGATAAAACAAAGATGCTGCTGGACTTCTCAGAACAATGGACTGGCCACCCCTCCAAACCTCAACAATAGCAAAGGTGTTTGGGATTATTTGGATGGCGAGAAGCAGAAAATGCAACCAACTTCTAAGACTGAACTTTAGAGATGTGGAAAAATATCCCTGCAGATTTCTTTGAAAAACTGAAAACAAGTCTCCTGAAAAGAACGGAAGCTGTAATACAGACAAAGAGTGGACACATTAAATACTGAAACATATTAGATTGAGATGTTTTCTGCATTTTTCTGACGCTAACAAAATGAACATCCTATAGCTTTTTAATGGCTGTCCTGCCTGGAAGTGAAAATAAAGGAAGAGTGGTCTGAGTACTGTATCTGTAGTTCCATAACAATTCAACTCAGTAAGAAAAGCATCTGGTTTTATATTCTACAAAATGAGAAAAGCCTTTCAAACAGCATTTTTAGCAGCCACTCGTTCAGAACTCATTACAACTAAGCAGGATGACAAAATGCCCAGTGTGTTATATTTACCAAGTATTCTGCTGTCAAATTCGGAGCTGAATCAGGGGTGACAACGGTGCTAATTTGGCAATTTTGCCAAATATTGCTTTACTTTTAATGGCTCATATAAGCAGTGGGTGTGCGGTCTACCTGAGGGGGGCTATGGGTCTCTGAGCTGCAGAATAACTTAATAAATAGGGCAGAAATGGGGTTTGAGTGAAAGTGGCCAATTATATCAATCCGCAGAGCTTTGCTGCTGACACAGGAAAATTACATTTTATAGAGATGATGGATGCGAGTAATACTGCACTTGGGACAAACCAACTCCCTACACACATCTATTAAAAAAAACACAACACACGCCACACACACACGCCACACACACACACACACACACACACACACACACACACACATCTGTTCAACACATACACACACAAAAAAAAAGACACACTCTTCAGTCAAACACACGCACATCTACCACACATGGTGCTGAATTACTGGGTGCGCTGCTGATGCTGTAGAAGTGCGACTCTGGAGGGCTACAGCTGTGCTGGTGAGAGGCTTTTGACGCAAGTGCGGTAAATCTGGGCTGACTGTGTGTGTAAGCCAATCACACACACACACACACACACGCACACACACAGCACGTTTACCTGGTGTTGCTGCGGCTGCTCTGCGATCGTGGGCGGAGACGACTCTTCACACACCGCCAAACTCCGGACTAATTTTACTTTCGTGTTCGACTGGAGGAGAGTAACCATGGTTACTAATAAAGACAAGTCGAGCGCAGGAAGTCCAGCTAGGTGTACCATCAGAGGAAAGATGCGAGGCACAAATCTCCACACATTCATCTCGCATGCGCATGGAGCAAAAATCAGGAGAAGGATTTTTGAGGTATGATGTGGGAATGATCTCAAATTCATTCATGTCAGAGGTGTGCACCAAAACAGCAGCAGTCATGCCTGAGCTAAGGCCCGACCAATATATTGGAGGGTTGATAAAACTGGGTTCCTGGGCTTAGCGGAATTGATTAAAAAAAAGCCGCCAATAAGGCAATTATCCTCGTAAGAATTAGCGACTCACTCAATTGAAAATTCTAGCTGAAATCCAAATTCAAGACATATATGGCAAAAAAACAGTAAGCTGGCAATATTTTATGTAAACGGTTTTATTTAAAGTGTATTAATTTATTAAGTTACAGTATGTAGATGCCACAAAATCCAACATCAACCACAGAGAATAGCTGATCATCAAAGGCAATGAATTCCATTAATTATTACTTTTTTTTTTACTTTTTAGCACTGTGATTCATCAATTTTATCATAATTGAAAAAAAAAAAAAAGCTTTAGACAAAGTCACTATGCTTTCAGAGACTTTCCTTTCGGCGTCTATCGTTTTCTTGTATTCTGCAAATGGGGTAGGATTTCATGCTTTAAAGTGGAACTCAACATGAACGGAGATCACAAATTGCTTGTCTAATGTCCCTTGTAGAAATGGGGACAAGCCCACATTTTCAATGCTGATCTGCCACTACTCAAACTGCTTAAATGCACTGGCTGGCAGAGAGTGAAGAGAACATACAGCGTTTTATATCGATGTTTCTTACTGTCATCACAATTAAAATTATTTGTAAAGCCTTGGAATTTGACACTTCATTGTAACCAGTTTCACCTTCAGTTTTTTCCAAAATTTTCAGTCACTTTCCTATTATGAAAATTTTCAGTGGTGAAAATTTCAGTGCATCCCTAATAAGAACACTAATGACCACATACCACTAAGCTGAAAAATAGCTAATTTCTGAGGATTTTAATGGTTTTAAGCTCTTATGCCAGTAAGAACCTGTACACAGTAATCCAATGCTCACAATTATTATAGCAATACAGGCTGGGCTGAACTGTTACACTTCAACATAAAACACCATCATGGATATAATTAAGAATGTGAATGACTAACCATTTAACTGTTAACTGACAAAAAACTTGTTGTCCAATGCTGTTTCATTTCCAAGAAACAACCTTTAGTATTTGAAAAGGTGGGTTGATTAACATTTTTGAATTGTATGCATGAGGTTCCGTGAGATAAGCTTACCAAAAAATGAGTTCCACCAGATTTGAGATAAGTTTACCAAAAATTTTACTTAAAAAATAGTGGTGTTCGGGACGACCCTTTAAGAGGACAATTGCACATGTACCGTATCAAAAACAAACATTCGCAAGTGATAAAACAGACAACTATGTAGGTTTTTATTCCAAACAAGCCAGATGTGTTGAAATGAAAACCTGCAAGCACACCACACCTTTGTGGACAACATTGGACACCATGGTCCATGGTGGTGGTGTGAAGATGTTGTCATACATGGGTTCACAATTATAGAGAAGGACGCGGTGGACAATGACTACTGATGTACACTGAGCCAAAGCTAGCCCTGATCAAGATATACATGTTAGTTTTAACATGAGCTAGAAAAGAGTGATAACTTTAGAACGTCAGAATACAGAACTCTCAGTAGTATAATCATGAACATATAGTTGTCAGCCCCTGGGTTTAAACAAAACCAGGTTTATGCATAAGCTATGTTTAACATGGTTTTAGGCTGTTAACTTCATATACGTGATGCCTTGCCTCACTTGTTAGTACTATGATCATCATTTTTTCAGTGCATTAACACAGAATTCAGCGGACGTACATGGTAATGAGTGTGCATATAAGAAGTATTATACTATGGCTTCAAACTTGGCTAAGTCAGCCAACTTTTAGATCTGGAAGTTTTTGTTTTAGGTGATATTTTGATGGGTTGCGTGCGAATTCTAAGGTTTGTCGGTTAATCCCTGTCTAACGACAAAATGCTAATTAACAACAAAACTGATATCGGCCGGGCCCTATTCTCAGCATCTTAAAAAATATCTTCATTTAAAAAGGTCAAGAGGTACTACAAACGGCAAAAAAGCAACACAGACAGTACAAAAAACAAAACAAACAAAAAAAAAAGCTGCAAAATACAAGTACTACAAAGCAACAGTGCTCATGTCTCTAGTCAACCACCTTTAACAAAAGAGGTTAGTCAAAGGTCAAAAGATGCACAGCTGCAAGTACATGAAAACCGCAAGATGCTCTTTTTTGATAAATTCCAATTTGTACTGAATGTGACAATGAAAAATAAATAAACAAACCCACACGCACAACATGCTTTCATCCAAGACACACACTAATAATGCAAAATGACAGGCCAAGCGAATACTGTCAGTGAGATCTTTTCCTGAAAAGTATGCTTCGTTACAGAAAACCCCCCAAAAGCATTTTACTGTTTGCGTTCATTATGCCACCATTAAAATGCACTTATGAAGGTAATTCACCAAATCATTGCTTTTCTTTTTTTTGTTAATACTCGAGGATGTTTTCCACCAAGTGCTGCAGGCCTCTCCTCCTCTCTTTTAAAATGTGTGCTGTGGCATTCTTTAGTCTAACAGCACTTCTAAAGCCCACAGCAATTCAAAGTTTAGTGTTTTCTTGACCACAGCACACATGGTCCTGCTGAAGAAATGCTTCAAGCTGTTGTAGCAGAGAAAAACAGCTAGTTCTGGCTTCAAGTACCAAGAGTGGACAACTTCTGGGCAAAAGGGTAAAAGCAATGGCTCAGAGAAAAGTTAGAAAACCTTCCTCTCACCTGAAACGTACTGGACCAGCCAAGACCTCTTTAGCTCTGAACTACAGCTACAAGGCTAATGGCAATTTATGACCACTAATTAGCATTACTCAAGATGCATACCCAAATCACCACATACTTGCCTCAATGTCTGTATGACATGCTGTTATCTATATATACACAGACATTTTGCATTAATATGTGGATAAAAATGCCATATTTACAATGTAAATATGGTACTGTTCTTGAAATTTTAGTGCAAAAATATATTTATTTGCTGAATAACACCAGCTTTAAATCTCAAATTCAGCAAATAAACAGTAATTGCTTATTAAATGCACTTCGTAGATGATGTCATTTGACCAGAGGCGCTAAAACTTTTGCATATGACCGTAACAGCTTGATACTGTTTCATGCAAGTGATGTAGGCATGAAGTTTGTATGGGAATAAGCTTCTGCTACTCATTAGCTATGTAAGCCATGACGCTCCAGTGCAAAATTAAAGAAGCAAACTTCAGACACCAAACATGGCAGACTGACTACATTGGGTTTTGGGGGGTGGGGGTGTTGGGGGGGCAAGACTGTGGAACTGTGCAACCCCCTTGATCCTAACCCGCACAGTGAAAACTGGCCTTGGATCAGCAGACAAATGGAAATTGTCAATGGTGGAATGGCGCCCCACCGGGCATGCAGTCATGCTGAAGATGATATACGATATGATACAGTACCTTAGAACGTCTCATCAGCTGTCCTGCGGAGTGGGCTGGCTGCAGGACGGAAAGCAGTGACACAGAAAGAAGCAGTGAAGTACTGTTTTATCGTAAAGGTAACAGACGCAGCATCAGGACAGTGCGAGAACTATACCGGTTTAAAGGAAAACAGTGGTGTAACCTTGTCACTTGCATTTTATCATGCTATGAACACAGAAGACCAAAAATGCAAAACTAAACATGGATCTTGCCTCAAGAAATAACTGAACATGAACCTAAATATTGCGAATATTGCTTGCCAATGGAAAATAAGTATAAAGCGCATACATAAACCAGACAAATGAGAAATAGTAACCTGCATTTTTATAGCAGGGTTTCTCAGCTAGTGTTTCACCTGCTGGTGGAGGTAAAAGAAACAAAAAGGGAAGGGGGGGGGTGGAAGATGATATTAGTGGTTGATATTATTTTTCCCTGCACAGTGACGGCATGGTGACATCTAAACTCAGATGTTTTTGAGGTCAGGAAAATCATTACATTATGATCAAAGATTATGGGAATGGCAATTATTTTGCCATTTTAAAATGGCATATGAGTTATGTGGTGCAGCCTTAAGCACAATTAGACTTTTTGTTAAAATTCAAAGAAGTAGCGTTATTGAGTCAGGAGAAAAAATAATGCTAAAATATAGTTTTTGTGCGCTGATTTATGATGCTGTTTTAGGGCCAGTGTTAAAAAAAAATAAAAATAGCAGACATTGAGAAGAAAAGTCATAATATTTTGAGAACAAAATCGTGGAATTACGACATTAAAAGTGGCATTCATAATAGGAAAGGTCGCAATATTGTGGCCAAAGGGTTTGCAAAAGGAAGGCAGCAGCAACCTCCTCATGTTAAAATGAGGGACGTTGAGGAGCTGGTAGAGTTATACTTTCGTATCGACTTCACCCATAAAGAAATACTAAGTCTCCCTGTCTCTCCTGGCACATCAGCACCAGACTGTTATTAGTATAAGAAACGGCTGAAACGGTTGTGCAAGAAACTGTGTTTATTTAGAAGAAAGAACCAGACGGACTCTTAGGAAAATGTCCATTTTGTTGAAGGAGAATTCGCAGGCAAGGTCGTCTACATATGGCTATCGGTCATTACATCTCCGCGCCATTTGAAGAGGGCATGAAGTTTCACAGAAGACAATGAGAACGATAATAAAAATGACTGATCCCAAAGGAGCACAACTCCGAGACGCTCAGCGTCTTCATCGTCGCCAGTACAGCAACCGAGGCCCCAATGTGTTATGGCAGCCCCCCCTACAAGTAGCCTACTTTATCCTCCAAATATTGCGAGTTTATTCTTGTAACTTTACGACTTTATACTTGAAATAATACTGCTTACTCTATAAAGCCTCAAATAGTAATTTAAATGTCAATGGCATCGGGTTAGATTTTGAGTTTTTTGGATCGTGTCACATCTTTACAAACAGCGTAAACAATTTAAAGATTTACACAACAGCGCATTATATAATAGCATGACACGCAGCGTCAAAAGAAATCCAGGCTCGATGTTTAGGTCTCAAATGCAATACCAACATTATTTTGATGAGGATATGATGACAAAAATAGACAATTAACCTACATTATTGGAAGACATGTGCACCAAGTTTTGACCAAGTTCTCTTTGAATGTTTTTTTCAACACACACACACACACACACACACACACACACACACACAATCATAGGAATTATTCACTTGGGGAAGGGTTCCGAAGCACAACCAACGCCAGAGAAATGTTCTTCACATTCTACATATAGCTGCTGAGGGGACAAAACCTTGTATCTCCATCTTTGTCATTTATTTTTTCACTTTTTGACACCATTTGAAAAAGGCAGCTGCCCTTTATTTTGTGTCAAAATCTCATGATAAATGGACAGAAATGGTCCAAAATCACTTTTACTTCCATTAAAAGTTAAGAACGTTTTTCCTTGTCCTGTAAAGTTTTGTTCTGACAGCAGTGATGTGTTCTATGCATTTCCACCAAAGAGGTCTCCACACAACCCAAAAATCTTACACAGTCTAGCTTTAATAAGACCAGACATACATGAACTAGATAGGTAAAAATCTTGTTAAATGTAAATTTAGGTTGACCTCAAAGGAAAGAACAACAAAGAATCAGTTGCAAAAAGAGGGGAGGATCTCAGTAATTTGGAATTGGCTTTTTTGTTATAGTGATCTTAACCACCAAACAATACAAAGTTGTGTTTCTGCAGCAGCCTTTTGGCTCCTACCTGAAACCCCTATAACGTAGCCAAGTTAAAGTGATAGTACACTGTGATATCATTATTGTCCAGATAGCAGAAAATATTGTGAAATAAATTTTAGCTCATCATCCTCCACTACTTCGAAGACCTCAGCTTTCAGTCCATCGCGATCTACAACAGAGCTCCAAAAGTGGGCTTTGGCACCCCCATACTATTATAATGTAATCTACCGCAGGGCACAAGGAGCACAACATAACACAAAATTTGACCATTTCACACTGCCACCCTGCAAATCTCACAAGTAAACTATGCTTTGACATAACATGCCTGCAGTACCATAGCTGTATCCAACAGCCCTATTCCATAGTTCAGCTTCCATCCTCCCTGCAGGAAATCAGAGAAGGGCAGAAGGTTTTCCGGCAGCCTGTTTCATTATGTTCGCTGGGTTAACCCAGGACTCCAGCTCTGTAAAGCAGCCTGCAGGGGTCAGCGGTTAGTGCTGCTAGGGTCAAGCTCTGGATCAGACAGCTCAGCGCCTCAGTATGGTGTTCTCCGCTTCCAATACTGGAAGCAATGCACAGTTCAGTAGCGCCAAGCGCGCATTTCTGAGATTTTTTTTCTGTTTGATACACCTGTTCGGCACATGAAGGTCTGGACGATATTTCTAAAAAGGACACAACCTGCTTATTTTGGTAGATAAAGAATATATCATCAATATTATATTTAATAGCCTATAATGTAAGTTTCAGCTAATAGCACATCAGTGATTAGAGTGGTCTGCCATGAGTATTTCCAGGCATTTTCAGAACATTCTTGAGCATCTTTAGGCCAACATGGCTAATGTTAGCACTGCAGTTTTGTTTAAGGCTACCATAACTTACAGCCTAACTTCAGAGTGTTTTCTAGCTAAAGTTTCCACTCTCAAAGACGCAGTGTGTAGTGTTACTTCATCATGGCAAATTCTTTTGTTTTGAGTTCAATAATTTGTTTTTTTTAAGCAGTTTCTTAGCATGAATAATACATTTTTTTAATACTAAGAAATAATATTACTATATCAATATTATATGAAGTTTAAGTAGTTCAATTTAAAAAAATGTTAATTTTAAAGCTTAGTAGTTTTTAAAAACAACATCAGATTGGTATCAGCTCATATTCAAGGTTTCAAAATAAATAAAGGAAACAAGAAAAAGTGGTATTGTGCCACCTCTAACTGCACAGAAACGTGTCTTTTCATGAGCTTAAATCACAGTGGAGAGCCCTTACTTTCTGTTGTCAGGCAGTAATAAGCCCTTACTACGTTTTGTCAGGAATTCAGCAATTACACAAGAATGTTTGTAGACCTATCCCAATCGTTACATGCAACTAGCAAGCACAATAATGAAGGCATGTTTCTGCCTTGTGGGTCATCTTTGTGTGTGAGAGTGATACAACCTACTTGCTGTAATACAACCGCATCAGTGACAGGAGGAGTGCAACATGGGTCCATCAGTGAAGCAGCTAATTGGGCAATCGAGATAGATAGACAGAGAGAGAGGGGGGGAGAGAGAGAGAGAGCATGAGAGAGGGGGGGAGAGACATATGAAGTCAGCAACACTACGCCTGACTGCACCTGGCTCTCTTCCTCTACAACGGCGCCAGCGGCAGATGGTGGCAAAGTCACCCCCCTTTCCCCCTCCAACTCCCCCACCCCATCGCACACACCTCTGACGATCCCATCTCGTGACTTGGAGTGACACTGACACACACACAAACACACATGCTCCATGCCCCCATGTCGTCCCTCGGGGTGGAAGACACACACAGGAAGTTTGCAGATAAGCCTGCAGGATTTCAGCTCGAGATTATCCGGCCTGTCTCTCGACCCTGACCACAGCCAATCATGTGGCAACCTGGCCAGGATTTGGCCGCTGTTGGCTCCCTCCACTTCTCTCTCTCATCAGAGGCTGGGAACGGGGGTTAATCAGCACTCTGATTGATCTAATTGCTGGATGTTATGGAATCGTTTCTCTGACTCTTGTAGGGCTGCAAAAATTACTATTTTCATAATTGATCAGTTGGTCCATTTTGACATTGATTAGCTGGGAAATTAAAAACCTGTATATATCAGACTGGCAATAACGTTTCTTTATTTTTCCGTCATTAAAAAACACCTACGCTTTCTTCTAGGGGTGTAACAATGCGTAAATTTCACTCTACAACATACAATTATGTTTTTGCATCACAATATGATGCATTAAACTGAATTATTATATTCCCAAAACTTTTTTTTTGGTAATTTCCTGTGCTCTGTCTCAGAGAGAATGGTGTTTATTGAAGAGATAACTGGCACAATTCATTTTCTTATAAGGCATAACAAATGAATAAAAAAAGGAATATGATCAAAAGTGCAATATCTATATAAAAGTGAAACTATAAAAAAGTGGACTATAAGGCTCAAAATATCCCAACATTAAATGAACTAAGCATTTCATTTAAAAGTTCATTTACAATTTGAGCATGCATTTGTATATAAAGTGTGTCTCCCACCTTCTGGCTGAAATGAGTGTGGGAGAGGATTTTTTAACATGCTAAATCAGTCCCAGCAAACTGTGCAATCCACAATCGAATAGAGGAGCAAACTGCTAGCTAACAACATCCACTCAGAGCAAGTTATTTGTTTCAGCTGTTCAAAATCAATACTTAGCAGCTGTTTAAATTCTGTAGGGAGAAGTAGCTGCTAAGGATGGCTTTCTATTCACCAGCTTCTTATTAAAATTGTCCGTTCCACCTTCAATGCAGCATCAGTCACACGAACTGCTGCTCCATTTAAGGTAGAAAGTGAAATTCCAATAAAAAGCTGGCTAACTTTAGCTTTGCACATTAGGAAGATGTCTTCACAAATGAGCTATCATCTCTGAGGTATTAACTCGGGTATCTGATCCTGGCATTAAGCCATGTCAGCACTCTGTCACTGTTCAATCTGAACTCTTCACACATCATTATTGTACTCGACTTAGAAACTGCACCATTTCAAACTGCTTGGCTCAACTGCTGCACGGTGGAGTTTTTTGCGATTGCCTTTAACGCAAGGACTATCATGAACTGTGTTCAACAGATTTAAAGTAACCATTCCCACTTTCATGCATTTTACTGATGGCTGAACTGCTGAATGACCACTTTATTTACAGATCATTTGTAACAGACATGCCCAATTTGCCCTCATGCACGTTTCTAAAGTGAGACAACAAAATAAAAGTATTCAGCAGATCCGGAGCCAATGTTTATTCGCGCAGGTAGAGTTTGGGGTCGAGCAGGGGATGCTCTGCCCCCTCTACTGGTGAGAGCTTAAGTACTGTTGTAGTGTTAAAATTACACAAATGTTTTAGATATAGTGTTTGATCATGTAGTGTGATCAATTTCATAAAACACTAGCTGTTTGGGAAGTAATATTGCAGTATATGAGCTCGTACTGTAATAGGTAAGTGCTATGCTTTGTATTTTAGGGAGGTAATTACTTACTGTATCAGTAGTAAACAAAAGTCTAAACGGAACACAGCCACAGCACTTGTAAATAGTGTATGCATCGAAAATAAGTACATGCACTTTAGTACAAGCATTACTTGCAAATGCTTTGCATTTCTTTGCTTGCATTATCATTGTTACTTTCTATGAATACTGTTATTGTTATTACTGATGTTAAAAGTAATTTAGACTACATATATTTAACCACAAATCAGGCTGTTAAAATAGTATGCTTAAATTTACATGCATTTCTACCTGACATGTTTTTGATCGTACAGTTTTGGCAAAGATTAAGCTGATCAATAACAAAACTTGCAGCAACATTTGAATGTGCTCATTTTATGTTAAGATTAAACTCTAAGATTAAACTCTACGCAACTTTAAATAAATAAATATATATATATATATATATATATATATAGACTTAAACCCTCACATTAAATACAACCTAGCTTGGTAATGCTTTTCAACTGTTTGAGGCCATCAATGCTGAGCAAACCGGTACTGACTCTTCTTTCTGCAAAAGGCCATCTGCAAGTTTACTCACAAGATTCCAAAATTTAAAGAAGTCAAAGCGAAAAGCTATCCCATACCAAGTTACTTCATCTATTTATTTAATTCTAGCTAATTTACTGACTAATGATTTGTTGTTAAAACCATTAAAAGCTTAATGTTTTGCCATTTTGGGCTTGGCCCATTTTTTGCCCTGGAGTTTATAAATATATTTATAAATATGCAAATCGGAAGCCTTCAGAGCATTCAGCTTTAGATAAGCACAAAAACAAACTCTGACTTATGCTCCAACTTGTCATTTTACATGCATTTTACATGCATACACCATATCTGTCATTTATTTTTTGTTTGATTTTTTAAAGGATGTATTTGAGCCAGACAGGTGGGTCCTGACTGAAATGACTGCTGTGAGAATGTGTCTGTGTAGGAGACAAAAAGAACCTCAGGCAAATTAGGTATGTTGGCTGATTTCTCCATTATCCGCTCATTAGGAGCAATTAATTAGTTTCACTGCTTGGCCTCAATCCTACTTCATAATAGCTTTAAACTATATTTCCCATCATGCACCTTCTTTCATCACACTATCTTGCTCAAATAGCTTTTTTTTTTCCAGAACTATATGAAAGTTTTGTTTGATACATGTAACAGATTTTTCCTGTTCCTGTAGGCAACATACTTTAAAGCCATTTCTTGACAAATGTACACTGAACATTTGTACATTAAACAAATTTTAGGAGCAATTAATTAGTTTCACTGCTTGGCCTCAATCCTACTTCATAATAGCTTTAAACTATATTTCCCATCATGCACCTTCTTTCATCACACTATCTTGCTCAAATAGCTTTTTTTTTCCAGAACTATATGAAAGTTTTGTTTGATACATGTAACAGATTTTTCCTGTTCCTGTAGGCAACATACTTTAAAGCCATTTCTTGACAAATGTACACTGAACATTTGTACATTAAACAAATTTTAGCTTGTACAGTCAAAGTTTGGGAATAACACTTAAAATGTGGCCTGTGCAAAAGCCACATTTAATATTTTAGGTTTTATTTTATTACAATATTTTAAAATCAGCAAATTAACATAAATACATATAACAACATTCATGTATACTGCTAATCTTAATCAGTCTTAATTAGTCTTAATTCTTAATTTTACATGACCAACATCTTTATGCGTTCGCCTGTGTGTTTAAGACTGATATATGTAAACAGTCTCTGTTCCAATTGGCTGACCTGTACTGTGCCTCAATCGAGAAGCACTCTGGGCTGAAACACGCCTTATAACGTCAGTGTGAGTGGGCGGGGCTAAACTACTGTTGGCTTAACAGGCAGATATATGTATGTATATGAGTTGCTTCTTGTGACAGAAACAACTGAGTTCACTGGAGAATGAAGAGTACGGTTTGAAAATGGTTTTCCAAGATATGAGGCCTTTAACTTCTCTGTAGAGGAGGTGTACTTATTTTCAATTACTGAGAAAATCAACACAACGTTTAATCTGACAGGGCTGCTCAAACTGTTACAGACAACTGTACAATCCTAATATACCCAGGCACACACAAATCTTACGATCACTCACCTGCGTTTGGTTATTGATGTCGGAGGAGCAGCTCTGTTCTTTCACACACTCGCTGGGTGCGTGCTCGTCGTGGTGGGTGTGTGTGGCGTTGTTTTCGTGCGCATGTTGGGGGCTGTGCGGTTTGGGCGGGGCGTCAGGGTGAGGGCTGTCACTCTCAAAGACTTTCATCCTGTCACAGCTTCTCTCCGCAAACACAGCCTCAGTCATTCTCATCAGAGCTAACGCCTAACACACAAGCACACTGCAGACAGAGGGAGGGAGAGATGATGTCAGAGATATGAATTCAGAAGATGGAGCAATAAAAAAAAAGAAAGAAAGAAAAAAAACAAAAAAACACAAAGATATAAAGAAGTATGACTTTTTTTGTATTACTTTCCAAGAAATTTCAATCCAAGACACAAAGACACAGTGGTATTGATGTTAGAATCAATTGTAATAAATCAACAATAAAACGTTAATTTGGTCAATAATAACATTCTCAGACGATTTTCAGACATCCCAATAAATAAATACAAACATCCAAACAATCAAATAAATAAGGGATGCACTAATATGGGAATACTGTGGGCCGATGTGTGATATTTTTCCTTGGAAATATCTGTTGAAACGTCTACAGCTATACGCATAACTTTGAACACCACAGCTCATATTATCTGCAATGCTAAGTGCAAATAGGTTTGTCTCATTTTTCACTTATTTGCTGAGTTTAACATATTGGAAAAAAAATGCCGTGTTTTTCTTTGTATGCTAAATTCAGCAAGTAAACAGAAATTGTGCTTTAACGTGTGTACTTATTTACACTTAGATAATCAAAAAACAAAGAATTTCACCAGGGTTGCCCATACGACTGCACATACATTCTGCATTTAGAAAATGTAGAAATTAGAACATCTAAGTGCATGACTATCACAGAGTAATATATTGTTTACTGCAGAGTTAAAAATATATTGGAATTAATAAAATTACAATAAACAAAGTACAATAAATATGGCATCAAAGAACAGTCTGAAATATCTGTCAGAGCTAAACATCTGTCCATTACAGGCAGTTTTTAAGCTATTCTCTGCAGACACAGACAACTTCAGTATAATCGTGCATCCCTGAAGTACGTCAGTAAATAAACTGAGGTGTACTGTATTTATTCTACGTTATGTTCTACTGCTATTTAAACAGTTCTTCTAGACACACTGACGTATTCAATACATTCAGTGTGTGTGTATATATATATATATATATATATCGTCGCTGTCCAATGAAAACCATGTATCTCCATTTTTGTTGATTTTTAGTTTTCTACATCATTTCAACACAGCCGTCCTTCACTTTGTGTAAAAAATTCATGATGAATGGACCAATAGAAACGCTCTAAAATCACTTGGAACAAAATCTCTTTACACTGACTTACACTGAAAGGTAAGAGTGTTTTTGCCCTCTCCTGTAAAGTTCATATTATGGAGATACTTGTTTTTCATTGGACAGCAACAATATATATTTTTTTAAAATCCTGGTGAAATATGAGATTTCATGATGTTTTGAATTGTTCTGAGTTGTTGTGAGGTCAGACTGGAATAGAAGAGAATGTCCGAGTGAGGCATAGAAGGTGTGCTGTTTACCGGCTGTGTCAAGCGGTGGGATGGTAACTCGGGGGGGTGAAGGACTCTGGGGCGCGGGACACTCGGAGGACGCTTCGATGACGACAGGCTGCAGTCCCATGACTCCTTCACCAGCGCTGGGGTCGGGTCACCCAACCACGACCCGCACTCCGCATCGCCCTCACACACCTGACACGCACACAGACAGGGACAGGGGGCAGGGGGCAGAGACAGCTGTCATTTGAGGTCACTCCAATGGGGGATTCAGTGACGTCGGACAAGGACAAGTTTTTTTTTTTGTGTGTGTGTGTGTGTGTGTGTGTGTGTGTGTGCATACGTGCTTGTGTGTTCGAGACATTAAAATGAATGAAAGGTTTTGGCATCTTTTGGGAGGAAGTTGCAAAATCCCCCTCCTCCCTTCCCTTTCTGCAAACTGACAAAATCTGAGATGAAGACCAAAGTGCTGCTTGCATGAATATGAATGTAGGAATATGGATATCAGTAATAAGAGAGAGGAGCACAGAGAGAGGACGTCAAAACAAGAGAATCAAATTAAATCACTGCCCTGCATTAGAATGTAGTGTGAGAAAAATGTTACTGCAATAGAGAGAGAGAGAGAGAGAGAGAGAGAGAGAGAGAGAGAGAGAGAGAACAAAAGGGAGAAACAGACAATCCAACAGATAGCACAGAGACACCGTCTTAGTGTGCAGAGATAGGGAGGGAGGGACAAATAGGAGAGATAGAAAAAAATATACAGAAAGAAAGAAAAAAATGAAAGGAGAGAAAGAAATAAAGAGAGAAAAAGAGAGAAGGTGAGAAAAAATATATAGAGCATGAGAGAAAGAGACGAGAGGACAGAAAGAAAGAGATGAAAATGGAGAGCAAGAGAAAGAACAGACAGGGGAGAGAAAAAATGATAGAGAAAATATATAGAGAATGTGTGTGTGTGTGTGAGAGAGAGAGAGAGAGAGAGAGAGAGAGAGAGAGAGAGAGAGAGAGAAATAAAAAGAAAAAAGAAATGAAGCAAGTAGAAAGAGAGAAAGAGGGGAGAGAAAGAAAAAATTTAGACATGAGAGAGAGAGAGAGAGAGAGAGAGAGAGAGAGAGAAAATGAGAAATGAGAGACAGAAAAAAAAAAGAAAGACAGAAAGATAGGAGAAAAGAAAGGAGAGATGGACAGAAAGAAAAAGAGAAGAGAAAGAAAAAGAAATGAGAGAGAAAGAGACAAGGATGGATTAATCCAAGAGATAGAGATAAAATGTAGAGGTATATAGAGGAAGAGAGAGACATGGATAGACAGACGGAAAGAAAAAAAAAAAGAAAGACAGAAAATGATAAGGACAGCTAGAGAAAGAGAGATTGGCATATTGCTGCCTCTGGCAGGGCATCACTACCCCCCCACCCACCCACCCGATGCCCACCAGCTTCAGCTCTCTCCAAGCTGGCACCACCAACTTGGCAACCCGCAGCCCTGGCACCGTCCTCAGAGAGGAGGTCAAGTGGACTCAACCCGGCTCTATAATCCAGTCAACAATACCACACACACACACACACACCTCAGTATAGGGGGCAGTAACACAATCGCGCTGCCCAATACATCTCGCCTCTGTCCGAATTAAAAGGTAACTTCACAGAAGAAGGAAAAACATCCTTAACTTAATGGAGGTCAATGGAACAAGATCTCGTTCTAAGGCCTAAGTCCAGACCAAGGTTCATGCTTTTGTTACGCTCAATACATCTAAACCGGTTAGTTTTGGTTTCGCACTGCAATATAGCAAGCACACTAAAAACCTCGCATGACACACCTACATCCTGTCATCACAACCTACATGGGCTGCGTCAATTCATGGGAGACCTTTTCCGTTTGAATGGAGAAAAAAAGAAACATCCTCTCTCACCCTCTCAGAAAATAGAGTAGAAGCTGCAAGTGTTTTTTTACACTGCAAAAGAACCGAACCATGGTTCAGATTGATCCAGACCATGACCACCTCTGTTGGTCAGACCAGATTTTGGTCCTTTGGTGCAAGGCACCTTTTTGGATTCGGACCAAACAATCTAGGTGTGGATTGGTCCACTCATCGTGAAATGTTGATATGATGTTAAGGCCAGCTGGCTGTTTGAAATAATTTGAAAAATGACAGAAATGATGATACAAAGTTTTGTTCTGACAGCAATGCATTTAGTCATTATCATGATACTAGCCTCTGCAATACTGATGTCACAGAAGACTGCAATATGCAAATGAGTTCTCTGACTAATCACTATTTTTTGGTGTGTTGTGAGCTTGTGACCAAGCACACGATTCATATGAGCTTTGTTGCAACAAAAAAAATCTTTTACTTACTCACAAATATGCTCCTAATCTATATAGTTTAGATATGTTTTTTCTTCTACCAGTGCTGTCATGCATACACAGGTCCAAACACACGGAGCAGCAACCGCATCACACATGGCAAATTATTATTTTTATTGTTTTGTTTTTTAATTTATAAAATACAGTCAGCACACTATACTTGTCAATACACTTATATGTTCTCTAAACATTTATTTTGAGAAAGAACAATTATGATTGAGTAGTCAGTTACAGTTCACTCATATTCAAAGAATCAATGTATGACTGAATGCTTTACAGTTACTGAGCTTAAAGCCTAATTTCCATAAACTGCTATAGCACTGTGTAAGAACAGTGTTATTAGGTCCTTAAACCAAAACTATGTACTGTTTGGACTGAGAAGGTGTACAGAGAAGCCCACACAGATTTGCTACTGAAGAATGCAATAGGATATCTGTGAACATCCAGTATGGGGCGCTAGTTTTACTCGTTGATAACACAGCAAACTGGGAACACCACCAGTGGAAACAATACCATATTTCACCGAAATCATCCAAATTAATATGAGTTTGCAGAAAAACCTACCAAGAGATCGTGTCAGTAAAGCCCATTATGACTAGATGCTAGAGTTAGATGTTCGTTAGTAATTCTTCATGTGGTAACAAGCAAGTAAACTAGTTTTATTCAACGCAAAAAAATACTTTGAGTTATTTAAACATGAGAAACAAAATTAGTTTATGTACTTGTTACCACAGCCCTAAAAATATGTAATTTTACTAATATACATATTTTCATAAACAATTAATACTACTCAATCATCATAATAATAATAATAATAATAATAATAATGTCAGTCCCATCATCCGTGAGCCAATCAGCATGTTTGTTCCAAATTCTAGACTGCTGATTGGCTGTCTAAATTACATTACGCGTGCATATTATTAACGTCAGCGCTTCCTGATTAGTCCGCAGCCCATTACAATCAATACTAACACCTTACACTCATTTCTGCTTTAAGCCACACCCACTTTCGGTTTGTAATTAAAAGGCGGCGTCGTAAAAAGTAACGTTTAGGAAACGGTATTGAAAGTAAGGTTTCGGGGTTGGTACCGACACAAATTCTCTCCAACACACAAACACACACACGCACAGCAGAAGCAGGCTGATCAGGATTCAGGAGATTAGCATCACACACTGGGTGACAGTAACACAGGTGGTGTCAATGACAGAAGCAGGTGCTAGCTAGCATCCTGACCTCCCTCCTTCACTCACACAGGAGCTGTGTTGGCATTCGAGCTCACAGCCGGTCTGTCACACCCGTCAGACCTGCCCCTCTGTGTGTGTGTGTGTGTGTGTGTGTTATCCTGCAGTAGCTGTGTAGGGATGAAGGTGTAAAATCCCCCACAGGCATCGCGCACACACTAAAGCCTCTCTTTAAACTGTCCATTATTCCTCTGTCTCTCTTTCCCTTTCGCTCTGCACCTTCCTGGCTCTTTTATTCTCCTCTCTCTCTCTCTCTCTCTCTCTGTCTGGCACTAACTGCCTGCGCTAACTAACACGAATTCCGCGGTACGTACATGCGGGTCAGAGGGCTCGCCGCTAGCGCAGTTTGCTAATCGCACACCGGCGCTAAGTGCTCCACTCAAGGACAATTACGACTGTAAAGCGGGGAGAGGAGCGCGGCAGACGAGGCGCTCGCCCCGCGGATGAACTCTACTGTAAAGGATTTAAAGTGCACACATAAAGCTCGCAGAAATTACATGCTCTTACTATATTACAGAGCATCACTGCGGCCAAAACTACTGAATATCTCTACAATCTCTCTGTCTGACCGTCTCTCTCTTTTCCTCCACCAGGCAGATCACACCGCTCAACAGTTCTTTCATAAAGACTCGACTTTAGAAGAGACCCGATGCGAGAACAAGGCCACAACTCGGAATCTACATTTCAAAAATGAGCCGCCGGCGAGCGTTCAGTCCAACACACCTGCTCTCTCAAACAGCCGTCCATTAATAGTGGAAAACACTGTCCTCTCTACACTCCATGTTAACCATCACTGCTGACGCACTGGCTCTCAGAGACAATGTGCGACGCAGTCTTGACTGTCTCAGGCAAATAAAGCTAAACGAAACACAATATTATTACATTAACAACATAATATTACCCATGTTGAAATTATTTTACTGTGTGTGACTGAATTAAATGCCAACTGCCAATTTCCTGCATGTGAATTAAGTCTAGTCTTTGACTAAGACACACTGTCAGTGATTCAGCACTGAAAACCTCACCTTTTTAGTCTACACTTAGTCTTAATGTGAATCTGAAAAACCAGTCCCGCCTGTTTTAAAGCCAGATACCTAATAAGATATGCTGACACCAATTTAATTAAATGCCCATCAGTCATCCTTTGCTTATTAACATCTTAATGTTACATAAACGCTGCGAAATATGCAGCATTTGAAGTGACAGCTAGTGATTTTAGCACATTACTGCACTTCCACTTCTCTTTCAGGCCACAAGAGGGCGCAAAACGCACAAATCGCCTTTAGCGACATTTTTAAATCATGTTTCACAATCGGCCTGTTTGTTTTGTACCAGTTAACATAACCACAAGTTAAAAGATGTGCCCATTTGAAAGTTGCCACACATCCAAGAACAACTGACGTTACCAAAGAACAACTTAAAATGGCTTTTTGCAGAGCAATAAAGGCAGTCTCAAAAAACTGCATATTTACATAAAACGTCAGCATTCGCACGCATAACCACAGGTCCTGCAGAAATTTAAAAATTCTTTTGAGCTTTGAGCATCATTGCTTACTACGGTCACCTGCTGGGCAGAAACCTCCGCTGAGGTGCTTGGACTTTTGGACCAATGCTGGCAGAACTGTGGAAGAATGAGGGCAGATACAATCTGAACTAATCTGAACAGTATCTGCTATCTCAGTTGTGTTCAGATTTGCACCTGAAACCATTTAATAATTGGAATTAGCTAAATTTTTCATGAAATGATGGAGCTCAGGCTATCGGCTTAATGATTAGAATGGGTGCTGTCTGTGAAGCTTGAACCAAATGTTACAGGCTAAAAAATCAATTACAGAACTGCACATTAATATCACCATCATCATACAAGTAACGGCAGGTAATTGCTTAATAATTATGTCACCATTAGCGTATGATATTTGGTCATGATACAATTATATTAACTATCCAGTGCATCATATGAGAGGACATTTAGAAAGGTGCAGATATTGTAAATATTACTAATGGGCACTGGCACACAATTTTTACACCAAATTTGTCCCGAAGAGAAAAGAAAAGCAGACAGTCAGACATTCATTAACAATGCACCCTCAGCATGACCCAAATTAGCTGAACTATGAAGCACACACAACTATATTCATGCTTTTATTCTTTCTAATTCATTGTCTGTCATTTTTCTCTGTCTGTGGCTTCTCCTCCCTCTTCCTCACTGTCTCAGTTACAATATTCCGCACATTAACAGCATTAAGCAAGCGCCCGCAGCCGCGCGCCGCAATTTACACTGCCGGAGCGTGACACGGTGGAACACACACACAATGCTGTCTGCTAATAGTGGCCTCAGGCACTTTTCACAAAAATATGAAATGAGGCGCAGAAGCTATGAGCCAAGGCATAAGTTATGTTCTTCTTCCAGGCAATCAGCATCTTCAAACAAACATGTACATGATCTTTGTAAATTTATCAGCTGTAGTGAGTTTAACAGTAACTCTGAATTAAGAACCTAGTCCCTCGTTCTCATGAGATAATCAAAGCCTTTCTAAAATCTCCCAGGCAGACATGACTTCACGTCCCAGACAGCATCACCTTATAGAGATTCGGACTCTTTTGTTCAACTACTCTGCTCACCTACAATACAAATGTGACATTTTCTTACAGAAAAGTGGCCTAATTTAGAATTTAAATGGCTTACAAGCATCAAATTTGGAAGATAACTCAATTTCAGATTAAGTCAATTCAGATCCCATAAGAAACTGTAGTATAGCACAACTGGCATGATATTTTCACTCTACACAATACATTTACCTTCCAAACTGATTCAATTCAGGTTAAATAAGAGGACGCAAGGACTTTGTATTGTAAAACTACAGAATGCCTAGCGCTACGTTATTCTGCCTTCTAAACAGTGTTAATTCAGGTCCCATAAAGTGCAGTACAGCACAAAGGATGTTACATTAGCTGCAGAATACATAGTGCTACACTCATTCACCCTCCACACAGTGTCAACTCAGGTGCAGTGCAGCACACAGGATGTTACATTTCAAAACTACACACAAACAAATCTCAAGATACATCAACACGCACCGCAACGGGACAGCTCGCACGCACCCCCCCACACACACACCTGCCTCGCAGCGAGCCTCATCTGCTCTTCAGCTTACATCGTTAGTCTCCATAGCACCGTCGGCAGCATCGAACGGAGCGCGGCTCACCTCAGCTCTGTCTGGCAGACGACCGCTCGTGTACCTGCCCCAACCCATCGCCACGACAACCAGCCCTGCCTCTCTCTCTCTCTCTCGCATACACACACGCGCAGAGCCAAATCAACAGCTGGCTTTAGTGAGGTCATCCTCATCTAAGCCAATCGTAAAGCCCCGCAGGACGGCTGCGGCATGTGGGAGCTAATGTGGGCCCCTCCCTTATTAGCCAATCAGCTGGCCCCGCGGACCTGAGAGACAGATGACAAGGGGGGGGAGTGGGGGGGCTCGCTCAAACACACACATTTGGCTGGTGTGTGTGTGTGTGTTGGACTGCCGCTGAGGGAGAGTCTGTCAGGGACAGAGCGTGCCAACAGAATTCATGCACCTTCTTCAGTCCATGAGGCATTCGAATCTGGAGTAGACACTCAGTGTCCACTCAATATAGCCAGTGTCCTTATTTTACCACAAACCTTTCAGCTGGAGTACGCACTCGCAGTACATAACCAATACAGCCTAGGAGTCCTTACTGTACCCCATAAACCTTTTAACTGTAGTATGCACTCACAACCCACAATGTATACTCAACGTAAACTCAGCCACAGTGCTGAGTGTAAATACAGGACTGCACAAGTTGTTTAACGGGTTCAACTTTCTCGTTTGGGTTCTCACAGTCCGCCTCCCAGGATTTTATCCTGCGTTTTCCCCTGCTTTCGTTCTGCGACTCACCTTATCCCTTAATTACCTTAAAGTAGGGGTGTAACAGTATGCAAATTTCACGCTACACAATAAAACTCCAACATTTATTTTTGAATTGATGTACTTTTTGGTAATTCAGAAATTATTTTTTTTTAACTTGCACTGTTGTCTCTAAAAGACAACGGTGCTTGTTGAAGGGATAACTGACAATTTTCTTAAAAGACAAAAAATAAATAAAAAACATATAAACAAAAGTACTCAGAGTAAACTAAAAATTTTAACTTAAAGGTTACATGTCAATATTAAATTAACTGAACGTCACAAGTTAATTTACAATCTGATTTTGTGTTTGTATGTAAAGTGTGGTCTCTTCTGCCTGGTTCTGGCTGAAATGACAGATGTATTTTCTATTGTGGCTCAATCTCCCAGAAAATTGTGGAATCTACAACCAAACAGAGGTGCAAATTGGTAGCTATTGACATCCCTACTAGTGCAAGTTATTTGTTTCAGCTGGTCAGAATTGGTACTCAGTAGCTGCTTGAATCCTGTGGGGAGATATAGCTAACTAAAGTAAGTAGCTAACTAAAAATCTAATTTCCACAGTTCCAGTACACTTATCAACACATGGCTGAAATATCTAAATTTTGCTTCCTTAGTTTAGCGTTGGAGCTGCAAGGTTGCTAAGCCAAAAGTCACCCAAATTTTTCTGTAAATACATCCTCATTTTCCATCCAGATCTTCAGTAAGGTTGCCCAGACTTGAAATGGTTTAGTGCACAGAATAACTAACTGCAAACTCTGAACATGATGTCTAAACACCTGTCGTATTTTAATCAGGCATGCTAGAGTTACTCACTTGCGTTGACAATTTAGCACTGAGGTAAATGAGACCCATGCTTGTGAGAAAATGGTTGCGTGGAAAATAAACGGCAAAAGCGTTCAGGAGAGAACAGTTCAGTGCAGCCAAAAGGATACTAACCAGATTAAGCAAGTGAAGGATGACATCAGCACTGCACAGCATGAGAGCAGCGCATTATAGAAAGTTTATCCAGAGCATGTTTGGGATGTTGTTTGAAAGCACTACTTGATAAATTCTTGACGTGGGACTGAAACTTACTTATGGACAGCTGATTATCATGATATATAGTTTTACTTTTAGACGCTAGGTTTAGCCTAAACACATATTTGAAGCTTGTCATTCACACAATATATTTCTTACTTTGTAAGCTGCAGTTTTACAGTTTTAGACAATTGTCAATTTCTGCTACAGAGTGTTGCTCTCTTTTGCGCAGATGCGATGTGTGTATTGACCATTAGCTGAAGGCTTCGCGGTGTGTGCAAGTGCAAATTTTCAGAGTAGACATGGAGATGGGAACCAACGGAAGGCGATCCTCAGTCATCACCAGATGGCGATAGTTCTTAAACGTCAGCTTGGTGTTTTCTGGGCCTAAGACTGATATGTAAACTAACTCCGTTATGATTGTCATACCTTAAAAAATGAAAATTCTGTTTGGCTGATTCAAATCAGCCTGCATATCCACTAGAGATGGCATATCCATATCAATACATATTGATATTGGGCCGATATCAGCAGAAAATGCTGGATCAGATATATCATATATCTCATTGTGTGATGTGGTAATGTTAGCTGTGTATAGAGTGCGAATAGTTTGAGCATGAAACCCTAATTTTAGCTTACCTAAAGTGCGTCAATTAAAAACAGCTCGTCTTAAATTTTACTGAACCAGTATCATTATTGGCTGATGCTCAAGGCTTCATTAACTATACGAGAAAAGCAAATGTGGTGTTGTGCTGTCTCTAGTATCCACTATGCAGGATGAAGTATATGCTGTATACTCAATTAAGCAGGTTTGATAAACACAAAGACCATCACACCAACCTCTCATGCCCAAGATTTGTCCACAGATATCAGACGACTCCACAATTCCTGCCCGATATCTGGAACCAGTTTCACAACCACCACCTACCACACCGGCTAACGCGCCTCTAACTAGGCAACTGCAAGCATAGACTCATTACGCTGGTACAGCACTTCCTGACTTCCAGCTTTAGGCACCTAATTACACGTAGCCTAGTAATGGTTAATAAGGAATGAGCTTAACTGCTAAGCAGACTTAAAAGCTGGCATCATGCCTACAGGCTGCCACGGATACAAGCAGCTGAAGTGAATGGGGGAAAGCATGGTGAATGAGAAGTCTAAAGAGTGAGTCAAAGATAAACAGGTGGACTGAGGGACGATGCAGTCCATTTCAAAAATCTACTATGCAAAAATATCTTTTTGAATCTAGTACACAGAATAACGTCCTTGAGGTTCTGTGGGAAATAAGCATACCCTGTTCTGAGGCCAGGCAAAAGTAGGACAGGTATGGTTATAACACAAAAGAAATGACCGGCACTTAAAAACAAGAAAACAGCAGTCACAGCAGGTCAGTTAAGGCTGACAACGGCTGAACTAATGAACCCGGCCTCCTCCGGCTTAGTGGCTTTGGTTTAAAAAAAAATAATAATAATAAAAAATAAACAATTTTTACAAAAATAATAAATTACACTGACAACAAAAAAATTATTAAAAAAATAGACGAAAACTCCCAACAGAAGAGCAGCATCCTTCTAGGCCTCTGTTCTCCTCCCTGCAAGAACAGGAGAAAAAGAAAAAAAGAATTCACACAAATGCTGCCAAAGCACCGCGTCTCGGCAGCCTCATCTGCATTATAAAGCAGGCAGAGGAGCCCTGCTGTATAATTAAGGCCCGCGATGCAATTTGCTTTGAGAAGAGAAGTGACAAATGTGTTTATTTACGTGCTCCCCACGGAGGCCGGAGCCACCCTAAAGTGCGCAGGAAACGGCCGATGAAGAGGGGCTGCAATAACAGACAGCCTCTAACGAGCTCCCGAAGGGTAGAGGGGACTGAAACACCAGCGTTTTTTTGGGGCCAATTCCTCCTAGCCAAACCATACCTATTGCAGCATGACAATGGCATAGAAAGCTGATCTCTGATCAGCGTGTTGGAGGAAGCTGAATGCGGCAGGAGGAAGCAGAGCGGTGTTGCTGAGTGGATAATAGCTCATCCTCATTAGGCAGAGACATCCTGAACAGCGGGGAGAGCAGGTCACTGTGGCTTGAGGTTCGCCTGCAGCCACCGCCAGCTCTGCTATGACGTCTGGCAACAAAGTCGTGTCAAAGTGGAACGGAACGAAGCGCCGATTGGTCCTGACGTCTCAGCATGAACTCAGCGACACACAACCGAATCCCACCTATCACCCACCACCGCCCTCTAACTGTCCGTGTGCTTGTTTTCTGGGCATGCCTGTGCAGTTATGACATTCGCACAGAACAGATGTACTTCTGAAACACTCTCCAGCCTAAACAGGAGGGCTTATGCAACATTGTTCGTCCTCATCATCTGACGTTGTGTCCTGCTGCTGCATAGCATTTAACTGTCTTACCAAAAGTACCTTCAGCAATATATACAGAAATTTGAGGCTTTGTCCCCTGTAACTTCTCAAATCTGCTGCCAGAGTAGCTGGGATGGTTGTTTGTCTGACTTGGGCGTGGTTAAACGTAGTGTTGTAGTCATGACCATTACAGGAGAGTCTGAGTCAAGACCGAGGCCTGGACACATCAGGCCAGAGTAAAATCAAGACTTTGCAGTAGTCAAGTCCGAGTCAAGAGAGAGACCAGGAGCGGAGAGACGGAGACAAAACTGAGACCAGATTAAAAAATATTTTAGGAAAAGAAAAATGATAAGCATTGATAAAAAATAATATTTTTAATATGTGTTTAAACAATGAACACGAGAGGGAGTGTGTTATTGCGGAATAACATCACAGCTGTGATTTGGTCGCAGGCACGAGCCGATATAGCGATAACACATGACCTTGAGTGTCCTATGACTTTTATACAACAGTTTAAAAAAATAAAGTAATAAATTAATAAACTGGGCCGTGAACGTGGCATTTCATATGTTTTAATCTCAGCAATTCCTTCCGCCAAATTATAGTTCCTTAACAAGCAGCTCGCTGCTACGTCGCAGTAACAAACTCCATTCACTCGCTGCACAGCCGGCAGTTCGTTCTCCAGCTCCTTACACTAAATTCCGAAACATACATCAACACTGAGCAGCTTTTTTGTTTTTTATTGCTGCAGTTTTATGGCTCAGTCCGATTTGGTCAGACTCTGAAGACGAGACTACACGTTTGGCGAACGGTATTCGGTTCATTTCTGCCTAATTCCAGGTTGTTCAGCTGTTCTTCTGTCACAGCTGCCGACTGAAAAGCTTGCTCAGCGATAATGACAGTTTGGGAATTTAGTGAGTCTGACCAAATCGGCTGTAGATCAAATATGATCTTAAAAGTATCTATTTTCTGTTTGTGCGCAAACTAAGTACAAACTCGTCAAACTCGTTGCTTAGCAACGGCATCTCAGTGGAGTGATACAATGTTTGTGAAAAACCTGTGATGTTATGGCGAAATAACAGCACGGTTAGAACGCTTCTCAACCAATCAGCTTGTGTGGCCGGAACTAACTGTTGTATAATGTAAAATAACACAAATAATACATCCCTTAAGTCAACGGACTGTACACCAAACAAACAAATATTTTAAATGAAAATATAGTAATACCAACATTCTGATCTGCTGTCAGGGGGACGTTTTGAGTTTTGGAACCAACGAACACCAAAAAAATAAAACCCAGTTAAGCCATCACCGAAAGGATCTATTAGATCCCCAAATGGCAGCAAACAGATTTAATTTAAAAATGTACAAAAAGGACTGTTTAATTCTGTCTGAAGGTACTGTTAATAAGCCATAATGATAGAAAACAAAGGTCTAATTATCCCAGATGCGCTTAGCTGAACAACGTCCGAATCCACATTACCCCAAGACCGAGACAAGACACATCAGGCCAGAGTAAAATCAAGACTTTGTAGTAGTCAAGTCCGAGTCAAGAGAGAGACCAGGAGCGGAGAGACGGAGACAAAACTGAGACCAGATTAAAAATATTTTAGGAAAAGAAAAATGATAAGTATTAATAAAAAATAATATTTTTAATATGTATTTAAACAACAGAACACGAGAGGGAGTGTGTTATTGCGAAATAACATCACAGCTGTGATTTGGTCGCAGGCACGAGCCGATATAGCGATAACAAATTAATAAACTGGGCTGTGAACGTGGCATTTAATGTTTTAATCTTAGCAATTCCTTCCGCCAAATTATAGTTCCTTAACAAGCAGCTCGCTGCTACGTCAAAGTAACGAACTCCACTCACTCGCTGCACAGCTGGCAGTTCGTTCTCCAGCTCCTTACACTAAATTCCGAAACATACATCAACACCGAGCAGCTTTTTTGTTTTTTATTGCGGCAGTTTTATGGCCTAAATAACGTCAAGACCGAGACTGTTTAATTTACGTTCTGAGGTACTACAACACTAGTAAAATGTATCAGCATGTGGAATTACAGCTTTATATGTGCTACTGCGTTTTCTATCATTATATACAAGAAGTACAGTGCTGCCTTTGTTGTTATACTGAATCGTGAGCCCAGTGTTGTGTGGGCTGAGAGTATCAATACACTCCTACAATTCACATCACTAAGAAAGCTTATTGGTTTGTTTAACTGGAGTAACAATAATTTGCAACTGAAGTGTGAGACGTTTTGCAAATTTGTTTGCTTGTTCAAAAAGTAAGCTTCTCATTTTTCTGCTTTCTTCAACGTTCTTTACATATCAAAATAACTGAAAAATATGAAACGCATTAAGAAATCCGTTATTAATGGAGAAGAGTAGTTTAACAAGCATAAACATTTGCTTTATCCCCTAGGATTAAGGCAAATTGTGCTAGCCTGAAAATACCCTTATGTCATTTTACGTCTGTTTCATTTTTGGAAATACAGCCTACTAATGCCAAGGTGTCCAGTATCTTTCCTGGTCATGTAGCAGCGAATACAGTTGTAAATATTTGCACAGCACCCATTTTTCTTGTCCGGTTGTGTATCTTTCTGTTCATGGGCTCTTATAGGCAGGTAACGTGCTGACTGGACTTGCAAGAAATGCCCGAGCGCGGAATGGCTTGCCAGCATTTTCTTTTGTTTAACCGTTTTAAGGCTATTTACACAGGGAGATGCCAGCTCAGCCTAAACTGTGGGGCCCAAAGATAAAAGATCAAAAATCCATAACCTCAAAATCCATTACCAGGGTCTGAAATGAACTTTCTCTCCACCTTCCACTGTGACAAGCAGATGATTTTTTTTTTTAGTACCACTCAGAA
Source organism: Colossoma macropomum (assembly GCF_904425465.1). Lineage (NCBI taxonomy): Eukaryota > Metazoa > Chordata > Actinopteri > Characiformes > Serrasalmidae > Colossoma > Colossoma macropomum. The sequence continues at coordinate 833,691 of NW_023495014.1, forward strand.
TTTTTATCAGCCACTTCTGAAGTCTGTGTGGAAACATGAATTAAACCAGACTCTTATGCCTGCATTTAAATAGTAAAATTAGAACAGTTTTGCTTACATCCACATCAGATTTGCATTTTCTGATTGACGCTCTTGACAACTATTCACTATCAGTTTGACGGCACAGACAGTGAAGCCTGGACTGTCAACATTGCAGCACGACAACAGAACTGATTCTAGCTCGCATTCGTGACATTCAAATTTAAGTCGTATCACAGCATGTTAACTGCTTGTTAAAGTATGGAAAAATGCATTCACCAAGGCAGAGATCTGACGACTTCACCCACCACATCCCACGTTAAGTTGGTCAAACTGAATCATTTTTGGTTCGTTTTTGTTCTCAGCGGCGAACATCAGGCCACAGAACTGATCCGCCCTACTTCAGTGCTGAATGTTTAAATAGCACAATCAAAAATCTGCATGAAAGCTAAGGTGAGAACCGTCCCGTAAGATTCAGATTAGACTCACCATGGTGGGGCTCCGCTGGAGCCCTGCGGATCATTTCTTCCCGCAGCCGCTCGCATGCTATTTATTTTCCCCGTGACAGAAACGGGACAGTGCGGCGACGGTCGCCTAACAATACAATGCAAGCGCGATGAAAACAATCGCAAGGTCAAAAGTCCTAGACTAGATAACTTATCGTGTTGGCTACTGCCAAAAATAATGAGAAGGGTTTTTTTATGGCTCGAGTTTGCATCAACACTGCAGGCTTTAATGCGCCATTCTGATTTTCTTTTTTTTTTCTACATCTGTTCATGTCCAAGCAAAGTGACCAAAATCAGACACATGTAGAGGTTGGCAATATAACAATATTTTATCATTATCGTGACACATTACACTACAATATGCTTTTCCCAGCATATCCTGGATATCGTCAGTACCTAAAAAACCGACTACCGACTGCATGTTTCATTACAAGGAGGGCATAATTAGTCTTGTTTAACTGTATTCAGTGCAAGAGAAATTACTGTATTCATAGTTTTTCACAGTATTTTTAAAATGGCAATGCTGGGTCTGCTTTTTTCTGTTCCAACTCATCAAAATATATATATATATATATATATATATATTGTGATACACAGAGTATCATGAAAATGTCTTCCAACATCATGATATTATATTTTTGCCTACCCCTAGACACATATGTTAAAAACACATGCTCCAATTACCTGATTTAAGCCATGATTGGCAGGTTCTCCATCATCTGGAGCCTGGATTTTCTGTCTCATGACAGTCGATCACTTTTAACTGGAGTGTATCTCCACGGCAACTTATGCTGTATGCCTAACGTCTTCCAGGGCAGGCTCAGTTCAGAATTTTGGATCATAAACAGCTCTTGGACCAATCAGATCGAGCTTCTGGCCGATCAGACAGCCTTCTGACGGAGGTGGACCCTTCTAGTCCTTTTCAGGTCACGTTTGTGGCACCAATCACATATAAAGCAACAAGCGCTAATACAGTGTCAGTGTTGCTTTTTACTGTTATAAATGCCTCACATTCTACCTGTCTTTAACATGATTTCTTTTTCCCTACTTTGAAAATCAAGCCCCTCAACTCTTTTTTTTTTTCTTGTTTTACACAACTGTCTGCTCATAATAAACATCATGCTTTCATGTTCTTGCAGAGATTAAACATATCTTGAGCATCTATACCTAAATTAACAGAGAACGTTATTAACTGAGTTAAACAAGTGAACCGCAGTTGCATTTGTCAGGTTCTGTAAGGCTAAAACTTAAGTTGAACATGCTTCGTGAGAAAGGCCCCTGGAGAGACTGCAAGGCTGTAACGAAAATTGGGAACTAAACTGACTAGCAGGGCTGCACAACATATACAAAAAATTGGTATTGCGTTGTTGTATTGCACCATATTGTGATTTGGTGAGTGTTGAAACACATTCAAAATGCACTGGTGAAACAATAATGTGGCATAATTATAAATTGGTCAGCATTATTCTGACCACAATGAGCTTCAGCCCAAATCCACATGCACACATTCATATCTTCCACAGAGCTTAACACCGCATCTTACGCAAAGCAAAGCGCAGCGTAAATAACGTTAACTTATTTTCAATCCCTTTTAGAACAGGATAAACTGACACCTAGCAATAAATCAGTTCAAAGTAGGCCAATGTCACCTAAAAGCTGCAGTTTACTTGTCCATCTAGAATAAAACTGTACGACTTCTAGCTGCAAGGAGGTGTGAGACAACCTACTGGTATAAATGGAACAGAAACAGGGCTATATGTCTCTTACTGACTAGCGTACAGGCACTGAATGGCACAGCCAAAGACAATCCAAGCATTTAGACACATGAATAAAATTAGCGTGCTTTGTGAAAGCATGAAAACTGGTTGTGGAGGCCGCCTGGCCTGCAGCTCACGCATTTTAGCTCTTGACTAATTTTTGACTGACCCTGTACAGATTAAGTGAGCATAAGCCACAGAGCAAACAAGCAGAATGACCTTCTTCAAGGTTTTAATATCTTCAAAGCGAGTCTGCTGGACCCAAAGTTAGGCCAAGAAAGTCGGCTAGGACTAAATATGTCAAAGTGACTAAAGGCTACAAAAATAAGTCAAAAATAAATGTCAAACGCTATAAAACTGTTAGGATAGTTAGTCATTGCACAGTCCAGCCAAGCACATTGTGGGCACCACAGACAAGTTTCACTGTGCACTGCTTGAAGGGGAACTCCACCGATAATTCTGCATAATTAAATAACTAACATATCAACAAAGTCATTCAGAGTGATTTAGTGTGAAATGCTCCGTTCTGGAAAAACTTGCCAAGTCAGAACTGTTCACTATGGTGGTGATAGAAACCAGACATCTGAGGAGCTTAATGCCTCTAAAAGCTCCCTCTCAGAAAGTTTTTACATTAAGTGGTTACGAATACATTGTCTGATATCAGAGACATTGTATTACAGTAGTTCTGTCATAAGGTTTTTGGTCTAAATCGTTTTTAAATCAGTTTATTTTAATCCATCATGGTGAAAAGCTAAAAGAAAGGTGTTGTAAGGCAAAAGTCCCCAAAGAAAATTTATTTCTAGATTTATTTTACCATCATCAACATTACATATTTGAAAAAAAGAATCAGAAGACACGCGTAGGTTCACTGGTGGCTCTGGATATTAAATAAAATAGCTATATTTGTGTTGCATACATCGTGACCCCTGGTTCCTATCACCACCACTGCAAAGAAATCTGAGTCATGTTCTACAATGAATCATTTCACATCAAACCACGCGGAATGACTTTGTTTACATTACAGCCACTGAATTACACAGAAATTTTGAAAAATCAGTGGAATTCCCCTTTAAGCTTCGCTGAAGCCAAACTTATTTTCAGGAACGGTTCCTTTGGCAGATAAAGGAAAAAGTCGAGAGACATTTGCAGACAATTTAACAGTAAGGCTGCTAAAACCGGCAAACCTATTTGCTCTGTGACCCTGACCACCAGCCAGGCCCTCACCATTAACTTAGATTAGCCAAACGTCAAGAGCCACCGTCTGAGAGAGAGGGAGCTCGACAGCCAGCTAATGGCTGAGCTAACGTAGCTGACATGCTAACGAAAGCGATTAGTTGAAGTTAAAAAAGCTGAGCAGGTCCTCAATTTTCTCCCTAACACGCTAGCCATCTCCTTTACCTCCTTTTGCCGTTTCATTCAGCAAACAACTCAAGCTAGCGCGTGTAACAACGAAGCCAACACTATGAAGCGCCGTCAAAAAGCAGCTAGCTAGCCGGTTTTAATGTACGTTCCTCAGCACGGCATGCGAGAGCCGTGCTAAATGCTGGCTAGCCAGTTCAAGTCCCACAGTCGTGCTTTATAACAAAAGACCTTTGTTGGCAAGGCAGGTAGACATGACTCCACGCAGGTTTAAACAATTTAGTAAGCTGTCGTGTCCGACATGCCGCCACGGACACTGAAGCGCTAGCTCGGCTAGGTAGCAACGTACAGCCTTTTCGATGAAACCCACCGGCTAATGCCGATAGCTATGCTACTAGCTACTTATCTTAAGATAAGTGTGCCCTTACAGTTAAGCTAAGATTGTCAGTTTGGCCACAAACGAACATCACATTACTTATCAGCAAGCACATTAAGAACAAAAACCAAACACGAACGTACCGATATCAATGAGAGAGTCTGAAACTTTCCAGAAGAAAACCAAAATCAATGTCGCAGAAGCATGTACGGCTAGCACGCTAAACTGAACAAGTCAATCAGTCAGCAACACTGGGGCTACTAGGGCCGCGGCCCAATATGCATATTTGTGTTCTAACGAGGGTGCCTAGCTAGTGCGTAGAGTTTTGGCTGCCTTTGGCGGAAAACACAAGTGCGCACAAGCTAAGCGTCCTAAGTAAGTGCACTGGTACGCATGTTGGAACGCAGCCGAGGACGAGGAAAGAAAGGCAGCGGAGAAAGGGGAGCGGGAAGTCGAGTGACTGGCAGATACCGCAGCGAATCGGATGGTTCAAAAGTGAAACGGGGTCCCGCCTCCTGAAACAGTTTAAAGTTTAATGATAATATAATGAAACACAGAGTGTGCAAGGAGACACCACCCACCTAGTCTGAAAAAAGACAAAAAATAACGCCTGCCATTGTGCAACTGACGCCCCTCCTCATCCATCCTATTTGGATGAATGTTGTTTGGGCTATTAATCACAACAGATATTGTAATTCTATGTATAGTATCCATAGAGATGTAACACTAAATGGGTTAAGATGTGTCAGAAGTTCAACTAGTTACAATTACAGGCATATATAGAACTACTTTGTTTCAGATAAACAAAGTTGACAGCCTAACTACAGTATAGGTTAAGCAAACAGAAAAAAGTAAGTAGAGTTAGCCTACAGATCATAATAATTTCAATTAGCCGTCCATAAAAATATATACACATTAAGCATTATCGTTTTACTGTGGGGGGCCTTGTGGGTTAACAAAAGGGGCTCAAATGTTCCCACACATTAAAATCAATATATAACTTAATCAAGTAAAATGCAAACCATGGTTCATTTCAGCCAGAGATGTTCACCTGTAAACATATAAAGTGTTAAAGGGGAGTTCCACCAATTTTTCACAATTTCTGAATAATTCAGCCCTTGAGATGTAACCAGAGTCATTCAGAGTGTTTTGATGTGAAATGGTTAATTTTAGGGAAACTTACAGTCTCTTATTTCTTTACAGTGGTGGTGATAGGAACCAGGGCTCACAATGTCTACAACACAAATGCCGCCATTTTATTTAATATCCTAAACCACCAGTGAACCTATACGTGTCTTCTGAGCTTTTATATGTAATGTTGATAATGGTAAAATAGTCAAAAATCAGAAAGAATACGTTTTGTTTGTTTGCCTCCACCATGACTGGATTAAAATAAATGAATCAAAACACATTTTAAGCCAGAATTTTATCGTAAAACAATGTGTCAGACATCAGACAGCATATTCATAACCATTTCATGTAATAAGCTTCTGTGAGGGAGGTTTTGAAGGCATTAAACTCTTCAGATGTCTGGTTCCTATCGCTACCACTGTCAAGAATTCTGACTCAGCAAGTTTCTCTAGAGTGGAACATTTCACACCAAACCACCTGAATGATTTTGTTTACATCTACATCTACATTTCATTTAATTATGGGCGTTAAATTCATTGATAAAGAAAGTGCTAAAGCTGTTGTAACTTCATTGTGCTGTGTTTAATTCTGACTGTTCCTTCTGACTTGTCAATCTAATTGTGATGTTCGTATTGATGGTACTACTAAAGTACAAGACTGGGCCTTATCAGAATCAGAATCAAGCTTTATTGGCCAGGTATGCTTACACATACAAGGAATTTGGTTTTGGTTACAGGAGCTCACAGTGCACAAGTATCTGACAAACATGTACATGTAGTGAATAAAATAAAATAAAATAAATATAAAATAAAGCAGAATAAAATACAATAAAATACAATGCAAAAAAATAAAATAAAACATGCATTCCTACCATCACTCACTCATACACACATACACACAGTCATACCTGTAACCTTTACATTGTGCAAAGTATGGGTCTAAAGTTAAAGTGCTGAGTGCAGCAGCAGTTAAAGGGTGTATAGTGGCAAAGAAAGGGATCAATGAGGGAGATAAGTGGGGTAATATGGCAGGTAAGTAAGATGCTAGAATAAACACTGGTCTCAGATGGAAGTTTTCCATCAGCTGGAATATTTTAATGTGTAATACTTTTCATTCACCAATGTCTTCCTTAGTTTTTTTCTTAAGTTTGTTCTTGAGAAATGTCCTAAGAAAAAGTGTACATCAGCCTCATGATGTGTTCTTAAACTGGAGAATTGTTCGCACCTTTGTGTGTGTAGATTCTGTTCTTACCTTAGAACAAATCCCAAAGTAGAAAAGACTGTTGAATGTCAGAATCTTAGTGAAAACTGCTTGAGTGGGTTTTAAAAAGAAATTTCTTCTTAAGAACAGTTGGAGAATGAGGTCTATTGTTAACATCTTAAACTTCAAAATCTTGCTTTAATTTAACTAATAGGGTAAAACTGCAGAACCTTTGTCCCATTATTGATGGTCGCATCAGGGAGAGTTGTGTGGGGTTTTTTTTAAACATGAATTTAATGGAGATGGATGGTTTTATTCTCCACACTAAATACCCTAGAATAATAAAATGCCAGATGTTACAGGGCACTGACTGCTGACAAAACCCGCTGTGAATTTAGAAACGTTTCTCCTCTGCTCTGCACGATTGTAAAAATACAGGCAAAAGTGGCTGTGTTTTGAAAAATCTCAGCGTTACTGATGCATGAAAATACTCCTACAATAAAAAGGATTTTAATGGAGTCAATTTCGGTCGCATAAGAAACAAAAAAGACCATATAGTCTGTCATAATAATGACTTAGAGTCTCATATTGATGAGAAAATTTTTCCCATAATCATGAGATGCTAGGTCATAATTCTGAGAAGCTAAATCAGAGTTATGAGAAAGTAAGTCATAATTATGAAATGCTAAGTCATAATTATGAAAAAGTCATGAGATGCTAAGTCATAATTATGAGAAAGCAAGTCATAATTATGAGATGCTAGTCACAATTATGAGGAAGTAAGTCATACCTATGAGTTACTAAGTCATAAATATGAGAAGGTAAGTCATAAGTACAAGATGCTAAGTTATAAGTATGAGAAAGTAAATCATAAATATGAGATGCTTAGTCATAATTATGAGAAAGTAAGTCATAAGTAAGAGATATTAAGTCATAATTATGAGAAGGTAAGTCATAATTCTGAGAAAGTAAGCCATAACTATGAGTTACTAAGTCATAATCATGAGAAGGTAAATCATAAGTACAAGACGCTATGTTATAATTATGAGAAAGCAAATCAAATATGAGATACTTGGTCATAATTCTGAGAAAGTAAGTCATAAGTATGAGAAGGTAAGTCATAATTATGAAACAGTCATGAGATGCTAAGTCATACTTATGAGATGCTAGTCACAATTATGAGAAAGTAAGTCATAACTTTGAGTTACTAAGTCATAATCATGAGAAATGAAGTCATAATTATGAGATGCTAGTCACAATTCAAAGATACTAAGTCATAATTATGAGATTAAATCTCATTATTATGAGATACTAAGTCATAATTATGGCATAGTAAGTCATAATTATGAGAAAGCAAGCCATGATTATATGATGCTTTGTCAATTAGGAGATATTAAGTCATAATTATCAGAAACGTTCTCATTATTACACCTTGATAAATGGCTATATATTTTTTTCCAGTGTCTTCCACGGGTTTTACTGCACCATAGCAGCCCGGATGTGGCTTGTATTTACCGACCTCTCCGCAAAAAACGACTGACCGCATTAACCAGCGGCACCGAACTGCAGACAATAGAGGGGTTTTAATAGAGCACTTTCACGGCGCGCTCTGGTTTGTCGCGCGGATATGACGCAAAGCGCTAGTGAACTTTTCCACACTGCCGCGAAATGTCAAATGGTGCAGCACGCGCGCAGTTTTGATGTAAACAACGTGTGCGATTAGCTGCAGTGCTAACGGGTTACGAAACGTCCATTATAGGTTTTAATTTCGAAATAACACTTCAGTTGCGTGTATATAACGTGAATAGCTACAAGCGCTTTTAAACGGTAGAAACTGAGCCTCTTTCGTCTGGGAAGTTTGTTAGCCAGCTAGCGTCTCTTGTCAAAATGTTGTGCCGTTGCTATTCCGTGTCCTCTGCGTTCGTTTTCAGCCTCACGCTTCTGTGTTTTTAGTTTTCTATTTTTATTTTTAGTTGAAACTGTAAAAAGGGCGAGAGAATGATAAAAAGTCAGCACAAGCTCTCGGCAGAATCCTTCCAAGGCAAGGATGAGGACCTGCTTCTTTTACCAGAGAAGTTGCAGAAGAGACTGCTGGCGTTTCAGCGGGAGGGGGTTAAATTCGCCCTCTCCAGACATGGAAGGTCAGTGAACGCTGTCAAAATCATTAACAAATCGTAGTGAATTTCATTAACGTTACAGTTACACGTTAACGTTACCATTCAAAGGGGAGTTCCACCTGTTTTTCAAAATTGATGCATAGTTCAGTCACTGAGCTGTAAACGAAGGCATTCAGAGTGGTTTGATGTGAAATGGTCTGTTGTACTCACTTAAAAAAGAAGGTTCTTCAAGGGTTCTTTAGTAAAGGGAGTGGTTCTGTTTAGAACCATGAGTTCTATGTGAAATCATTTCATGCTTAAATGCTTCTCTGCATGTTTTTGGAACTATATAGAACCTATTTGCGTATGGTTTTTGGTGCTATTCAGGAAGGTTCTGTATAGGACCATATACAACACATTCTCCATCAATCTGAAGAACTATTCCACCATGTAAAGTACCATTTGGCCATGAAATGGTTCTAAATAGTCATTCCCTTTACTATAGAACTTTGAAGAACCATATTTAACAGTGTATAGAGATTGATTCTTTACAGTGGTGGTGATGGGAAGTAGGATTTGTCAACACAAATGGAGATATTTTGTTTACTATCCAAAACTACCAGTAAACCTACACACAGCTTCTGAGTTTTATATTATGTAATCTGGCTAATAGTAAAATAGTGGTAGTTCTGAAAAACTAAGTATTCTTTGGGGACTGTTTTGCTTTACAATGGCCTGCATGTACCTCTCCACTGAGGTTGGGCTTTAAATTATGTTTAAAGCCAAAACCTTAACACAAAACAATGTGTCAGATATCAGACAGTGTATTCGGACCTACTTCATGTGCTAACTTTATGTGAGGGAGCCTTTAGAAGCGTTCAAGTCTTCAGACATCTGGTTTCTGTCACCACCACTGTAAACAATTTTGACTGTTAAGTTTACCTAGAATGGGGCATTTCACAACAAACCATTCTGAATGACTTGGACATTAAATTGTAGAAATTTTGAATTCTCCTGTAAGTTCAGATCTTACTCTCTCATGTGTTTAATGGGATGATGGGGTTAAAGTAGCCCTTTCCAAACACACAAAGTCAGCAAACACTGTAAATACATTAACTTTTATTAAAATGCACTTACACGGTCATGTTCTCATCTTGATTAACCTCAGGCCTTATTCTGCTGCACTTTAGCTATAGGGGTCAACTTTGCCCTCTCTATACATAGATAAGTGATCACTGTGAGTACATTAAAACAGCTAACTTTTCTTTATAGTACAATTACTTGTAGTGTCCTTATCATCATCTTATTCTGATGCTGTTTCACCATGAGTATGTCCAAATTGGCCCTCTCCTGGGACAGAAGGTCAGTGGATGCTGTGGAAATCCACAAAAATATAACTAGATAGTCTTTATTATTAACAAATGAATAGTTTCATATCACCATCTTGTTTAAATTTAAATCTTATCCTACTGCCTTTTCAACATGAAGGAGTCATGTTCATGTTTTCCAGAAATGGCAGGACAGTAATGTGTGAATAATCATGCCTAAGTATTGCAAAATCCTAGTAAGAACTAGTGAATGTTAGCTAGGGCACTTTAAAGTCAACCTAAAATCAAAATGGTCATTTTGTCCCTTTAAGTTAATGTTTTTAGTCATATTAAACCCAATCAGTTGTGTCGTATTGTTCAAAAGACAAAATTCTTATCTTGACATAATCTTTGATCCAAGTGTATTGAGTTTTGCCCCCCTCTAAATGCCACCTGTTTGCAATAGTGTGTTCCAGCAGCAGAGAAAAAAAATGATACTAACCAATAATATCTTAGCATGTTTTCTCTTCTCTTCCCACCACCTGCACCTATCATCAAATGAGAACACCTGTCATCACCTCTGTTTCCGGCTGTACATAAATGTATGTCAGCGCACAACCTCCTTTGTTTGTGTCACTTTATTCTCTCACTTTCACTCTTGGTTTTCGTACTGGGTGTAAAATAAATAATCCTGTGTTTTTTCAGTTAGTTTATGAGTGAGATGGTTCAAATATCTGTCCGTATTTCCTGCCACGCTGGGAGGCTGTAAGGCCGAAAGGCAGGTTGTCTGATGAAGCAGCAACTTGACACACTGTCCACTTTTTCCTCACACACATCAGGTAGTTACACCAATTTATTTTAATGATAACCTGACCTTTATTTTTCCTGAAGTTTTTTTTCTTAGTTTTGTTGTGAAGGTTTAAGAAAAGCTAAAGCAGTGTGGCTGCTAAAAGGCTCTCATTCTTACCAAATAATAATCATGGTTCAGAAAGGACTTAAGTTTTGACAACCTCTTTATTTATTTATTTTTTTTTTCCCTTTGGCTATTCTGCTAAACGGACAGATGCTGATAGCCATCAGAGTCTGACGAATAAAGTCATGTCCCACCTGTGACTTTTCTCATCCAAGTATCCTGTTTCGCTCAGAAATATGTCACGTTAAGGAAGAAAAATGCATTCTGACACGTTGACTTTAACTAGCAAGGCTATCGAACTTGATGGACTGGCGTAAGAAAGATGATAATCAATAATTTGCTCAAATAAAAAGTTAGAAACAAAAATCATATATATGATGTCCCCAAAATGAAATTGTAGGTGCTCCAGTTGCTACTTTGTTCAGTTGCCTATGGAATGGTCAGTGAACGATGTGCACATAAATGATGTACGTATTTTTTGATTATACTATAATTACATATTATAGATTATACCTAAAAAAGAACTAACTCACATTATGCTACAACTACATGTTCTTATCCCCGTCTAGGTTATATTGAGGCCTTTCTCTGTGAGCCTCTCTTGCTGTTTAAAACCTGTCGTCTCCATCCGAAATGTATTTAAGGGAAAGGAAAGAGATTCTTCAGCCAGCTAACGCCAGTGAGTGATTAAGAGAGAGCAGACGTTGTAATTTACTCCAGCTCCTGGTCGATCTGAGCCCCGGTGGCGGCGGGTCAGAGAAGCCAGTCAAGAGATCCAGTGATGAGGGGGCCAGATCAATAGCAGGACACGGGAAGCTGTGTTCGCTGGGGCCGAGGTCAGGCAGTTAATTAGAGCTGCAGTGAGAGAGCCGGGCTCCGGTGCATCTTACGCCAGTCTCCCCGAGGACCAGCGGCTCTCTAATACTGATAAAGAGGATTTATACCACTTTCTTTACTGAGAACAGTTTGAAGACTACACTGCAGCTAGTGCCGCCACAATGCCATGATATCAATGCCAGTAAGTGAAGGATCACAAAGCTGGATGCCTAAATGATACAAAAAATGTAAAAAAACATTGTCTGAGACATCTCTGATTAACACCTCTTCAAATGAATCTAATTAGTCACTAAGTAATTTAAACAAGGCCTCGAACATATTCTGAAAGGAAAACTAACAGTGAGACAAGTGCATACCATACAGACTCACATTCATCACTGTGTTTAAAACAAATAAAAAAGGTTACTCTTCATCTGAGTGTTTTAGTCTCTGCTAGTGCTGGCTAATTATTTTCTAATTAAACAGTTTTACAGCAGGTTTTAGACTTGACAGCGCAAACAGCAGTTCGGTGGTCTCACAATACAGTGCAGGAGCTGCTGTGAAACTGTGACACCAACAAGATCATCACATTTAAGTAAACTATTATTATAACTATAGTTTAGAACACTGTAGGAAGTGGGAGTGTGTGATTGGACTGGCTCTCTATGGAGTTAACACTTCACTTGTGCGCAAGCGGAAAAAAATAGGCTTGCATTTTGATGGGCTTAAGACACACGTCTAGCGCAGCTGGTATGGACTGAAACACTGATTAAAATGGGAGCTTATTTGTTCTGTCAGACGTACAAAAATGGAAGAATTTAGTATTTATTTGGAAACAGCATTCGAAGCCTATAAAATGCGCACACTACCTTATTATTATCATGTTAATTGATGTGTTGTGGTTAGTTCATATAACCATTCTAGTGCCTCACACTCATTTCTCACACCCACTATAGGTTTGTAATTCAAAAGAAGGATCATTCAGGAATCTATATCAAAGTATTGGTTTTGCTATCAAAAACTTTGAGCAGCACATGGCCCTAGTCTCCATCTGAGTCAGCAGTCTGATTCACACAGGCAGAAAACACTGTAGTGTTAACCTATTTAAATAAAGAATTTATTGTACTGGATGTTTAAGTATTGAATTGCTTACCACTTTGTACTATTGATTGAACATTGATCAAACCTTTCAATACCTGATTCAACAGAAGCTGCAACACCTTCTAGTCAAGGACTTGGATGTTTTTGTGACTGCCCTTACCCTGTTAGGTACAGCTCACACAACGCATTTGACTCAAATTTTCCCTCAGACTTTACAATGAGACTATTTTCGTACAGCACTATAATTCAGTGCAGTGCAAGATAGATCGTTTAAGTTTTTAGCTCCAAGTTTCTTCCCCATGCATATGTTTTGTGATTAATTCTAATACATTCTTTTTTATGTCTGTCAGTGGCTGAAATTAATGTATTCTTTACCCACAGTTTACATATTAATCCTATGGAGAAGGGATACTGTGCTGTAATGTAGGTTTGTGTCAAATCAGAGCCACATATTCCCCAAACATAATGAGTGATGAATTAGGCTGATCACATTAATGAACTCTTACAGTATCTGCTATGAATAATGTTATTGCTAGCAACTCTATTTATGCTGTTGAAATGAAGACAGTTAGTTGTTGTTTGCCTCGCAGATATGCCTGTCACTTTTTGCAACATGAATTCAGTGTCCCGTTAATTGTGAATGAGCATTTCAGACAGTTTAGGTGTTGAGAGTGAAATTAGCAGGCTCAGAAATTAATCTCTGTTTCAGGGTTTTTTGCATCATGACATTTATACGAGCTAATAATTGCTCCATTTCAAGCAAACTCTGGTTTAAACGTGTTAATGGGACACGTTTGCGCTTGCTTGAAGATGCAGTGTAAGGGCTTTAAAATCAGTGAGGTGAGTCTTATAAACACAGCTTTTTAAAGTTATCTTGATGATGTCTGAAGTTTTTGCTTTTTACAATACACATGGACCAAAAACAGCTTTACAGAAATCATAGGGCTCCAAATCCCTTTCCGAGTCATTTGATATTGAATATCTGTCTATGCCCCTATCCCAATATTTATGTTTTTGTAGATAATACAGCAGATAATGCACACTTCAAATCTAAACAATTAGCAGGGTTAGGGTCACCTTTGCCTTAACACCCTAGAAGAATTTGGACTTTGAATCTGTGTGGGATATAGATTTAAATGGTAATGTGGCTGATACAAGTAGGAATTTGGACAACATATTATTAAAAAAATGATTCAAGCAGTGTCAAAGGGGCTGTAAACTTAGTTCCTTATTCTGTTGTCCTTTTGGCTTGATCTAGGACACGTGTCAGGCTCCAGTCCTTGCGGGCCAAAACACTGCAAACTTCAGCACAGTGCCTTATTAAACACACCTGATTCAGCTCATCAGCTAATCAGCAAAGCCTTTATGAACTGAATTCAGAGCGTTAGATGAGGGTGAACGCTAATCTCTGCAGCACTTTGGCCTGGAAGGTCCCCAGTTTTACATGCCTGATCTAGGATCTGTTCCTGTCAGTAAAGTCATAATACATGGGAGAGAGATGTTAATCTGCACTCCTACTCTGATAAACTTCGTAGATCCATAACACTGTTGGCATTTGCTAAATTATGGTGCTGCAGCTATAGGCGACAAATCATTCAAGCGATGTTAAAAGGGGCTGTAAACCTAATTCTTTGTTCTGTTTATGCTTTTAGCTACAGGCTCTTGCATCAGTTTACTATTTAACTGTCAAATAAAGAACAATGCTGGTCATTTTGATTGAGAGATTCTCTGTTGGGCACGTCTGTCTTGAAAGCTGATTTTTTTTTACAATGTGCCAATCAAAATCAGGGCAGATTTTATTTATTTATTTATTTTTGTCAGTTATCGCTGTCCACAGCCCTGTCCCTCATGTTGCCACTGCCCCGCACTTAAGACTCATGTTTACCCTGATATCTCGCAGAGATCTGTCCCATTTCTGTCGGAAAGCAATAGCTGCAGGGGTCTTTACATTGCCACTAAAAACTGACGGAATGATGAAATGAATAAAGGGAAGGGGTAATTAAATTCAATACACGTCTCAAAATGCTCAGTTAAAGAGACGTTGGTTATGAGTGTTGGGACCATGGCAAAGGTAGCACATGAAAAATCGACCCTAATTCTGAATGGTACAAGGAAAACCTTAAAGTCAGCCTCGTACAACATAGTCGTGCTCAACACAAATTCAAAGTACATACGAAAATCTCTCCATCACAATGACCAACACTGTTCTTTTTTTGACAGTTACTGAAAACATTCTCACAGTATACAATGTGCATTATGATATTTAGCTTCTGCAAATTTTGGTTGGACCAAACAAAATTCACCAACAAATCAGTAGGGCCATATTTAAAAAGGCTATAAAACACAGAGATTTTACTTTTAATTCAGCATTTAGGAAATAAACAATTTAAGAAGTAACATGAGAAAATATGAAACAATTGGTAAAAATAAACAAAATAAGATCATAACATAATGGGCTGACATCCGATCAGCGACTTTCTACTATGCATTTTAGGCATTTGCTGTACACTGATTGTTGTTTGTAGGCTTTGTATGTTATATTCTATGATACATGTTCAGTCTTCTATCAGTATTGCCATAATGTACTCGGAAAAATGTATTGTGACACAGTTTATCACAATAACAATAACATAATCGTTATATTGCCCATCCCTACAGGCCCTTTAACATCCACCCTATAAGGATTTAAGGAGCCCTTCATTCAAAAATGCTAAAATGGCTATTAGATAATAGTTAGCATTGTGAACACTTGTGTAATACAAAAAAGAGCCTAATAGCCTTCATTCACTTGCAGCATTGCAGCAGAAGAATTGCAGTGAGAAGAATTCCTCGCCCAAGGGAACAAAAATAGCAGTTGCCCTTCCACCACCGTGCACATATGAAACAGGGGAAACGCGAAGTAGAAGTCAAACTCACAAATGTTCTTTTTCCATTAGCTGTTTCTAATGTTGGTAAGCGCTTGTGTGTTTGTTGAAAGCGTTTCTTTCGATCTGAGCAATTGTGCAGCTTGTGGTTGTATTAGATTTGTTTCCATGCTTCTCTCGCAGTAGAATATAACCTCTCTGTGTTTTTTTGACATATTGATTCTCCCTCTCTCTCTCTCTCTCCCTCTCCACAATTCAATAACACCCCCTGAAGCAGAACTGCTTTCTTTACAGTAGCAGCAAAACCACACACACACGTACAAAAGGACAAAATTTCATAGCGAACATGCTGTGAGCAGGCAGGACAGAGATGCTGGATGTGTAGACTATTCTTAGAGCTGCGGTTTTGACTTTCAAAAAGTTTCAGTTTCAGCGAGGCCTTATGGTAGGTTTTACTAGGGTTTACAATGGGTAGAAATTGCACCAAATGGGTTTGGTTGCCAGAATCTAATGGGGACGCTCAACCATGAAGCTAATCTATGCAAAGGGAAGTACAAATTAAGTATGCACAGTGATACTGGAATTATATTGGTATTGGTAGTTAATTGCTACAAAATAACTGCCTCAGACAGATATTTAGACCTGACTAATATTGGAAGATCAGAATACTGGGCAACTACACTGAAATGTCTGCATTTTATTACTGCATTTGTAAATCTATTGAAACAAACTGCTAAAAATGTTTCCTTAATGCTGATTGAGATAGATGTAACCCCAGTTTCTAGATTTTATAAACATCAATATATTGACATCAGCAGATATTTACCTGTCTGACTGATATCTGACATTATTCAGGTTAACTCATAGAATTCCCTTATTGGTGCATCCCTAATATAAGTAGGCTCAGGATAGATAAAGCCACAGTATACTTAGTAGGGCCCACTGATACATCTTTTAGCTTAGGGAAATGGCTGAAGTTTCTGTGGTTTCAAACTTGACAATTGAGAACTGACATTTTTGTCATATTTGACAATTCACTGTTCAGCGAATGGCCAGAAGTATGTGGACTTCCCTCAATTATTGAGGCCGGGTAATTCAGCCACACCCATTGCTATGTATGAAATTAAGCACATAGCCATGCAGTCTCCATAGACAAACATTGGCAGTAGAAGAGCTCAGTGACACAGTGAAACATGGCACTGTTTTAGGACAGCATCTTTGCCACAAGACCTTTTGTGAAATTTCTGCCCTGCTGTATCTGCCCCGGTCAACTGTAAGTGCTGTTATTGTGAAATGGAAGAATATGGAGCAACAACAACTAAGCCATTAAGTGCTAGGCCACGCAAACTCACAGTGCCGAAGTGTGCAGCATGTAAAAATCACCTCTCCTACCCCATCCTAGAGTTCCAACCTACTTCAGGAAGCAACATCAGCACAAGTACTTTGCATTGGGAGCTTCCTCAGATGGGTCTCTATGGCCAAGAAGCTGCACACAAGCCTAAGATTCCTAAGTACAGTGCCAAGCGTCATCTTGAATGGTGTAAAGCACAGTATACAAAGACATTTTAGTTAATTGTGTCCTTCCAACTTTGTGGCAGCAGTTTGATGTTACCACAAACACACTCCAAAATCTTGTGGAAAGCCTTCCCAGACAAATGGAGGCTGTTATAGCTGCAACTCCATATTAATACCAGTGGTTTTGGAATGGGGTGTCCATAAAGCTTATATAGGTGTGATGATCATGTGTCCACATACTTTTGGCCATATAATGTGTCTGTCAGTAAAGCACTGTTAAACTAATACTTTTTTTTGGATCCTAATATTTAGATGGTTGGTCAGGGGACCATAAACCTGATATGATTTTGATATTCTTAGAAGATTACGTAAATAAACGATTGTTGCAAATGGTCGTGAGGTGACCGTGATTTTTGGTATACGTATACTTGTACATATAAGCTGGGGTAATCTACCCCACTGATTGCACGTTTAAGTGCAAGACTGCACACTAGCTAGAGCAAGTGCTGCAGGAATCTAGATTAGCATACAGCATGCTGACAAAATTACAGGGCTTAATGAGCCCTGAACGACGCTCAGTGCATTAACCTGCTACCGCAGCACTTGCCACCCCCGCCCCTTACAGTGACAAAATGTATCTGCCTTCATATCCAACATGCTTGCTGAGCCAGTCAATGCGTATTGATCAGGACAACGAGTCCATAGCTTCAATAGGACCATTTATAACCGCGTTGTAATTCTGGTGCAAATGAAGGTGAAAGATACAGAGATTATCTGAGATCAGGGCTATTTCTAGAACAAAGCAGGAACACAAAAGAGCAAATGATAGCTTTTAATGCTGCTTCAAAAGCATTTAACACTGTTTAAATGAGGGTTTGGACACAAGATAATAATGTTCTTGGCCTGATTATGAGATTATAGCATTGGTTTCATGAAAAATAAACATAGTTATCCTTTTACCACTGTTAAGTCGTCTCAAATAGACGTGCTTAAAGTCAGCCTGAAGTCAGATTGGACTCTTTTTACCCTGTTTGTTCTAGGTAGTCTGACTAAATTGTTTGTTTGAATTCTCACAAGAGTTAATGAACAGATATATCTGGTTAATTGTGATGAAGAAAAAACACTACCAATTAACATTGACATATTAATGTAGGGTTGGAGTTGGAGGCTTACTCTTTAGAGGACAGCACTGATGTTAAGAGGTTAAAAAATCAGTAGCACAAAAAATTGGCAGCGAGCAGAATGCATTTGAAAACGTGTTTAAAAATATTAAACTTATTTCCCATTGCTTTTTTAAAGAATTAAACTGCCTTCCAGAATGTGAGCTAAAACTACAGCTAACTAGTACAACAAAGAATGTTGATGAGGACTTGTTGTCTTATGTCAGGTATTTTCTCCTCAGTGCTAACATTTTAGTTTGTCAAAGAAATATATTTCCACTGTTTCTGGACGTTCAGATAGAGTTTGCTTTCTCAGTCATTCATTCTCAGACCTTAACAGTGCATTCTTGGCAACGTGCTCACACTTATGCACTCGTTTCCTAGTGGCAAAGGATAATATCATTTCTTTCTCAATAATATGAGCAAAACTATAAAATTTTAGAGTCTTAAAATACAAAAGCAGCATTTTGAATTGATTGAATTAAATTGTTAGGGTTTATATTTTCTCCATCTTCCGTTGCGTAAAAGGAAGGAGTACCTGAACGGTGAGCTGTATACTGGCACCTCGAAAGGTTAACCAAGTACTCAAATGCTATTATTGTCTTTTACTGTTAAAACATTAGGCTATTATGGGGCTTTAAAAAGCCATTAGGCTTCGGTAGAGTAAATTCCTCACTGTCTCTGCTGTGAGTTTCCCTCACTGTCTCTGCTGTGAGTGTGATTTACTGTCTGAGGAAAAATTTGCAGTATTTTCCTTATAGCTTAGTTGTCCCGGTGAGTTAAATTATAAAAATTTAGAAAATATAATTCTGCATTTTTTTTAATGTCTCATTTTTATACAGGGTGTCTCAAGAGTAAGTAAACACCCATATAAAATGAAACGGCGGACAGTGATCCAATTTTAGAAATCAGGAAATGTTCCATGTTAGTGACATGGCCTAACGAGTCCCCCCCCTTCCCCCACAGATTGTGTCTAAAATTGGATCCCCATCTGCTGTTTTCATATGGGTGTTTTCTTACTTTTGAGACACGCTGTCTGATCAATATAACCGATAATTGCATCTTTTTATGGAAAATATCCTGCTTTTAGATGTCATGCAGGTCTAGTCTCTTGTCACACTAAGCACTATTCGTCATATCAAAGGCAAAATTCTTGTTTTCCTGTAATCTTCCCTGAACAACTTAATACTAATTTCTAAATAGTGTTGCACCGATACTGTATCGGTGCCGATCCTGGCTCTTAAACACTGTATCTGTGATGGGGATACCAACATCTATGACTGACACCACTAAGAAATTTCTGACGCGTCCTTATGCGCCAGTAGACAGAACTTAACAACATGACGGTGGTGTGGGATGACAAGCAGCAGTAAAAATACTCACAGCAAAATCTGTAACCGCAGTTTTTGGTGTGAAGAACACACTAACAGAGCCACTTATCTGAACGTCAGAGCTGCTTCTTCCAGTAATCACTCGTCTGTCGCTGTGTGGTCACTTACAGTCTGAGTTCATTTTATCGAGAGAGCATAAGGACCCACCGGACTCTGTGTCATGATGGCCTTTAGTCTCGATTTAGCCTTTAGCACAGCAGCCTGCTAGCTGGGCCTGTGTGTCCACTAGTACCGCCTGTGGCTCCAGATAAGCTGCTGTGTGCTGATGTGTAAGCATCACAGATTTATCTGTATATTGTTCAGTTCTGTTATGAACTGTTTTGCACAATAAAGATATTTTACATATACTTACAGTTGTTAAACATGGTTCTTATTACTAATTATATAATAGTGAATATTGAATATATACATTAAACAAACATAAATAGGTTTTCTTAAGCATCTAATAAATATAATCCAACAAGTAAATGCCATCTGGCTAAGCTGAGTGTGTTTTTTATTTGTGATCCAGAATATAGATTTTACCAAAATAAAATACTTAAAAATATAATGTTTAAATATCACGTGGTACACACATATGGTATCGGCCAATACTAAAGGATCAGGTAGCTATATCGAAGGGGAAAAACTGGTATCGGTGCATCTCTACTTCTAAAACTCTTGTACCGGGGAAAAAAAAAAATTAAACGTTAATATCATGTTTCATCTCCCTCTCTCACCACCTCGCTTATCATCAGCTAGATCAGAGACACCACGTTTCATTTGGAAAAAGCACAATTACTTCAGATACACATTGACTAAATTGGACTTTTCTTTCAATTATCTTGGACTTAAAAGGGTTTTTAAATGGGTTTATGGTGAATCCCCATTGTCAGTGGAAGAGCAGCTATTCACTGTGTTCTCAGTTCTGGCAGCCTTTCACCCACTCTTCCAGCAGCACCGACGCAAAAGGACAGAGTACAAACCGAGTATTTTACGATAATGGATTCCCAAGCAATTCTCTGAACTTATTTCTTTTTCATGCGGGGCTGTAAGTGATTGGGCCCCTGGTCAGGCGGACGGTTGACACTTGAACCTCATGGTTTTTGGAGATAACATTTAAAACAGTGAGGAGAAGCGAAAGGTCTTGAGGAACTGCTGTCAGCCGCAAGAGACTCCGACTCCTCCCGGAAGCAGAAAACGTGCCTGGCACGAGCCAGGTTATTTAAAGAAGAGTGATTAATGAGCGTGGAAATGGCACACGCACGGGTGTACACTTGTACACACTTGCATGTTCATGCACACACACACACACACACACACCCCTGAGCAAAGCGCCGGATCAATTAGAAAAAGAGCAGTTTGAAGATATAGAACATTAATCATGTTCTCCCACCTGAGGAGGAGGAGGAAGGGAGATGAAGAGTGTCTGTATTTCTGTCTTTCTGACACACTGTCTAACTCGCCCCCTCTAACACCCGGCCGCGCTCTCTGTGTCCATGTCTTTTGCCCTTACTGCGCCTCTCTCTCTCTCTCTTTCTCTCTTTCACTTTCTCCATCCCTCTCTCAATATGTCTCCTCTCTCATTAGGTTGTAGCATCTAAAAAGTTGAAGGAGCAGTGCCACAAACTGTTGTGATTCACCACTACGCGCTCTCATTCATGCTAGCCGCTCACAGGGCCTGTTCGTTTGTTTTGGTGCAATTCCCCAGCCTTGCTTGACTCGCTGGAGCAATTAAAATCTCTCCCCTCAAAGGCTCGGCGGACGATCACAGTCGCAGCGTTGCTTTTTTAAAATGAAGATTAAAGGAGAAGAACAAATATATCTTCCTTATTAGTTTCCTCACAGTGTGAACAAAAGTAAAGTGACATTTACTTTGAAAAAGTAAAATGAAATGATTCTGTCGGCGCTGACGCCCTCTCTCTTTCCAGTCTTATCCACAGTCAGGAGAACGACTTATTGATTATTGCTGTTTATGAAAGATCTGTTTAGTTTCAAAGTGCAACTATCAAAACCAAAGAATATACAGAAATGAAGGATATAAAGACATATAGGAAGAATAGATTTAAGTGGAGAGTCAAGATAGTATTAGGGTTGTCACAGTGGCAGTGTCGTGACAGTACCACAGTACCAATATCAATTATAGTATCAGGTGGATACCAAAATGATACTATGGCACAAAATGAAAACCTCGTCATCGTCTGACCACCCAGTGTTATGGAATGAACACAGAAAAGTATTATATTCAAATGCAAATAACATCTCTGATATTTAAATTCAATATTTTTATCATTATTTCAAAAACTCTGCAAATGTTAAAGCAGTCATATCATGAAGTACTGAATTTCCCTTGCTTGGTTGAAATATATAATATGTAAACATTGTTTCTAGGTTCAAAACTCACTGCGCACTCCCTAGGCCATGCATAGGTCATGTATATGAACTAAGCTGCATAAACAGTCCTTTATAAATTATCATTAGCTTATATCCACCTGTTCAGCCTGCAGTCTTTTGGCTCCCTCATTCACTTTTAAGTCATAAGGAGTGTTTCTGCCCAGTAGCCAAATCTTCTTTATCAGTACATGGCACATTCAGTCAACACACAACAATCTCATCTGTCATTTCATCACAATAAATGTGGTAGTAATGTAAGATATCAATTCAAACAGTATGTTTAAAGTTCAGAGATGCTCGTGGGAATACTAGTATCTTGCTATGGTTTGCATTACATAAATCAATTAATGAAATAATGTTGTTTTTGGTCACTGAGGGCTCTTACCGTTGTAACCATCGCCAGGCACAGGCCAACTCCACAGACTGCTTGTTTTAATGATGCACAATGTAGGGCCACTAATCAGAATAAAGAACATTTACAGTGATAACATCAGCCTGTTTAATTCTGTGGTATATAGAGAGGTTAGAAAATGGTCATGCAAAAATGAATTATGACTATTTTTGGTCACACAAATGTTTTAAGTGGACCTTGGGTTGAAAATTATAATACAAGAAACATGTTGGATATGGGCCCTTGAAATAAATCAAGTAATTTAGTAATGTAAACATGGTGTAATATAGGGGTCGGCAACATGCGGCTCTATGGCAAATTAGATTTTTAGGTAAAAATAAAATAATCCTCCTTTGCAGTAAAATAAAGCTCTGCTGATCGATTCTAACACAGTTTTAACAATAAATGGTCTTAAACGCTGGTGTTAATGCAGGCTACAACTGCAAATACACTGACCATTAACCCTGCAACACAGAAAACAATCTCGCCTAGCTAGCAGCTAACGAAAAGGCAAAGAGAGAGGTTTAAGGCAGACATTGATAATTTGGAGACAGATTTCTTTGCATTTACAAGCACGCTGGCTGGTTTCCTGATACGTTTAATCTGCAACGAGAAACTGTCAAACACTTAAAAAGTCCTGAAGCTGAATTTTCACGTTCCACCTTAAATGGTGCAGCAGTTACATTCTGGCACCTCAGGCGCCATTTAAGGTGAAACGGGAAAATTCGAGCAAGAAGCTGGCAAATGAGCAGTGACTTCAGCCTTGTAAAAATCAAACGTTGAGAGACATTTTACAAAAACAATTCCACAAGTGGCTATAGTTGTGCTAAACTTTAAAGCAGAGCAAGTAAGTCTGTGTTTTCGTTTATTATATATTTTTAGCCTATAATAGCACATCAGCACATACTGAGACATATTTACAGCCAAGATGTAAAATTGGATATAAAATGCTGTGGCTCCCAAGGTTTGTTTGGTTCGCTTATAGGCAGAATACAGTGTCTACGTAGTAAAGAACTGGATATGCAGAATAGGGTACTGAATTGTTTACTACATTATAGTACTGAAAAATCACTGAACTTTCAACACATCATGCAGCAGCACAAAACTATGTGCTGTTGCATGCATATCTGAGTATTCCTTCATCAGTGTGTCCTGCCACTTTGTGTATGTCTTCTTCATGTGGCGTGCACAGTTGGGAGTGCTAGGAATTTTTACCTATGAATTAATTAGTGCTTTGATTGTTCAGAGCCTGTCCATTCAATAGCATTAGTGTTAATTGTCTTCATGGGTCAGTGTGTGCAGCCGCTTTCAAGTCTCCTTGCTCTAGGCCAGCGCTGGGCGGCTCCCTGATCAGCCAGCTCTGAGATTGCCCCTGTGTTTTTCAGCTGCGGCTGTTCCGGCTAAATTGGCTGGCAAGTTCAGGTGTGTGTGAAATGATATTGAGCAAGGCGCACTAGACGGGAAGCTCCGGTTCCACAATAACGACCGGATCAATAAACTCAGCCTGCCTCCCCAGACATCGATTCTGGGGAGAAATTAAAAACGTAATTTGCAGGGTAATTATTTGGGACAATGCTTAAGGGATGACCATTGCTTTTGATCACCTCTGGAGTCGGGATTTGTTGCTCTAATTGAACTCCCAAATTGGACTGAAAAAAAAGCAAAGAATTCTTCTATATTAATTTATTCCCTGTTTCTCATTTCTATCCTGCAGGTGTTTGATTGCCGATGAGGTAAGCACATTCTCACATTGTTTTTTTTCCATTTGATTCATGTAATGAGGCGGAGCAGGGTGTAAATTGCACTCTTAAAAATAAAGGTGACTCAGAGGGTTCTCTGGAGTGAACCAAAAGTGATTTTTTATTTTTGACATCACTTCGAAACTCCAAAGAGTTTTCTGTTCCATTCTCTCTGACATTCTTAGAAATCTCTGTTGCCCACAAGGAGATGCTTAAGGTTTGTATTAACATTAGGTTTGGGGTCAATTGACTGTTTGCAAAATTCAGACTGCCGGCTCCCTCTGTTTCTATATTATCAAACTGTAAGCTCAGGCCACCTGGTAGCATCTGTAGCACTTTTGCTAAGAGGCTAAAATGTTCAGTAAAGCAAAGGAAAATGTAGAAACATGCTGATGAGGACATTTGAAATTTGGCTTTTTTAATTTAAAGAAACGTGGCTTTAAAGATGCAGGCACATCTGTTTTAGAATTGACAGAATATAAATGTACTACAATTTAAATCAAAAATTCTGGAAACCATGTTTACATTAATCAAACCAGAGAACTCTTTCAGTCCCTCGATGTTAAAGCAGTAGGGTTAATAATCAAAAGGAGAAAAAAAAAATTAACATTCTATGAAGTTATTTATCATTAGACATCATGGTAAAATTAGTGGTAGAGGATGTAGTAAACCAAATGAAGTTTTGATTACCTTAGCGAGTCTGTTAATAGTTTTGACACTGAGCTGTGAGTGTGGTCTTCCACATATTTTGCTCCAA
The DNA here is from genome assembly GCF_904425465.1 of Colossoma macropomum. Taxonomy (NCBI): domain Eukaryota; kingdom Metazoa; phylum Chordata; class Actinopteri; order Characiformes; family Serrasalmidae; genus Colossoma; species Colossoma macropomum. The sequence goes on from NW_023495014.1 coordinate 858,461, forward strand.
AATTAGGGATATACCAAAATTCCGACCACTGAAAATGGTCAAAAATGATACTGTTAATATAGACTTAATAAAGACTTTATGTATAAGACTTTATAAATAAGACTTGGTCAGTGTGAATGCATTTGAACAGTTTCAGCAGCAGAGTATGTGATATTGGAGGTTTAATATTTAGAATCTCTGTTTGTGTCAAGTATCAAGAGATACAACACCCAAGATCTTCTCCATTACAGGCTTTATACTAATTGAAAACTCAATATCCTGCTCATTACACAAAATACAGCAAAACCACAGAAGCAGAAGGGCTGGTCCCCAGTAGCATGCTAATGCCATCTGGATGACCAACCATTCTCCATTGTGTGTTGATTTTGTGGTACATACTGTAAAAATTCTGTTGTGTTCTATTGTGCTGAATGTGACTTTTAGTTTCAATTCTGGCCAAAAATTGCAACCCCTCCCCCCCCATCTCTTAGTCTAATACTTCTGACTGATTCATTATTATTCTATCGTGAGTTTTGTCAGACTTGGACCTTTGCCTGACAGAGGAAGTAGCACTAGGACAGTTGTGATTGGCTGAGAGGCGCGTCAGTCATGATTTTGTAAACAATCGGTTCCATTTAATTTTTCTCAGTTCAGTTTCAAGCCAGTCAGTTCAACTGATGAGCTAAAGCTAAACACAATTTAGCAGATTTTACAAATAATTTACAAACTTAATTCACCCTTTAAGCTGACTTTAATTGTTTCTGAATTGATTTTGTGTTGTTGGAACTGATTTCAACCCAGATTAATGGTGACCATCGAAATGAACAAGATCTGATTTGAAATGAAACCTGCATAGACATAGTGATCCAGTTTTGTTCAGTCTTGTGTGTACTGGACGGTGTTTCTGGGCTCTGCTGTAGATGGGCTTGGGGAAGACTGTGCAGGCCATCTCGGTGGCGTACCTTTACAGACAGGAATGGCCTCTACTCATCGTGGTGCCATCCTCGCTGAAGTACCCCTGGATTGAGGAGCTAGAGCGCTGGGTGCCTGAGCTCATGCCTGAGGACATCAACCTGGTTGAGAGCAAAGCTGACATTACGTACGCTTTTCATTTTTTTTTTACTCCTTAAAGAAATAGTAGTGTAATTTTGTACACAAATCTATGGTTTACATCAAGAGAGGAGAAATTTGGCAAATACATCAGCCATATATTGTGTGCTCACAAGAGCAAAGGTAACCTATTTTTAAGAAAACACTTAGGGCAAACTTCAGGCCTCAAGATGGCTGCTATGCCTGTTTTTAGCTGTGCAGTATACTTTTACATACTGTTATATATAAAAATGGGTAGTGCGTACAGAAGTAGTGTCCTCACCGATCACAAGGCTGATGTAGGTTGTCCTGACCGCACAGCTTCAAAAAACCAAAATTAGCCGAATGTATATTGAGCAGTAAATAGAATAAGAATCATAACTTTTTAAAATGTTGCCATTTAAAACCTGGATAATGTTTTAATGAGTGGACACAGTGAGGGTAGTCTGCAACATCACCTGTATGCAAAGCTCGTTTCACTGCTAGCGCTGTTGTGTGTAGTTCTGGTTCAGTGGCGTAGCAGGCTGGGAGCTGTAGACTGAGGGGTGTCAAGCACGCATTCTCATCAGAATATAATGGCTATGCCCAGGCAGTTCTCAGATAGATCTTATAAGCATTTTATAAGCCATATTTTTCTATATTTGTCTTGTTTTTTTCATTCAAACCTTGGTGGATATTAAATATAACACAATTTGCATTTCGCACAGCCGTTTTTACTCATTTACACCATAATCCCTAGGATTTTAACTATTTTGTTTCAGGCGAGTGTGATTAATTGGGCATGTGGTTTGCATGATGGTAATAGGTGGCCACAAGATGCATTGTCTAATAGTAAAGCTGAATTGAAAAGATCAGGAATTCTGCTCTTCACACTGGGCAAAACAGGCACAGCGATTTAGTTGTCATCATAGGTGGCCTGTTATGGTGTGTCATTTTAAACATGGCGAATTGAAACAAGTTCATCTGAGGTCACTTTGGCTGTTGCTGAAAGGCAGCTTTCTTATATTGCCCAGTTTGAGCTTAGCCGTTGCAGTATGACTGGTGATGCCTCTCATATTTTCAAGAAGATCTGTTCTGTCCTTTTTTTAATGCCGTTCAGTTTGAGCTGTGGCTTTGTGTGGAGACCGGGGCCTGTTATGACTAATAGGTACTGCAAGTTGTTCTACAGCAACCCAAACTAATCTGTCGGAGAGTGGGAGAGTGAGGATCTGAAATCTTCCTGGGCTGCTGAGGTCAGCCAGCAAAATTCATGCTGCTGCCCAGTGGCACGGAACCTTCCCACCAGAAGCATTACACAGAAACTAAAAAGCCTTTTAAAACATTTAAGGGAGCTGACATTCAGCGGGAGTGCTGTGCTGCGTTCGGCAAAAGCCCGGGCTCTTCTGCCTGGGTGACGGCTGGATGGGCAAGGCGAGGCGAGGCATGCAGGCATGGGGTCACGTTGTCTTTTTGCCCGTTATCGATGCTTCTAAAAAGAGCTTCACAAATTGGTCTGCTCATCCCGAGGATCTCAGCCCAGGGTCGAACTGACCCGCGCCTCGCTGCCATGGCAACAACTTCCCGATGGCCTCGTAGCGCCGCGTGCGATGTTTTAACTCTGATGGCCTACAGGACAAACTCAGTGCAAACACCGCTTTTAAAAAATGACCAGTGTTATGAGAATTGTCATAGGAGCCGATGGAGCTGAGACATAGCGGTACTTTGGTTGAAAAGGTTATTTAGTGAACTGGCTGTGCTGAATGTAAAGTGTAGTAAAGTTTTTTGAAAGTCATTTGTGTTATTTTTCAAAGTGGTTATGCGTGTGGGAGTTTATGCGTATCAATGAATTTTAAAGGAATAGTTAAAAATGTGCACCACTTTTCTAATCAGTCAGTCAAGGCAAGTATTCCTCTTTTTACCCAGTCCAAGTCTTAAGACTCTGGACCCATGAACTCTGGTCTTACAGACACCAGACGTACATTTTGTGCTATTCATTGAAGTGCTCAATGTCGTCATGCTGACTTTGCAAGGCCGCAGGGCTGCAAGCTTATGAAAAGCATTAATGAGAGGGGACTTCAGCTCGACTCACTTCTATTGTTGATACTGATGTCAACAAAATACAAAAATCTGCACATTTGCACATTAATTATTTATAACATACATATGAAAACCTTCTTCATTTGTCTGTCCAAGTCAAGATACAAAGTCAAAATCTTGTGAAAAGAATTATTTAGACATAGATGGCTAGAAATCAAAATATTGAAATCAAAATATATAACATTTTCTCCTCCAGTTGGTGTACTTTACTTTATGTATTTATTTTTTGCTTTCTTACCCAAACTAGCTAACAATACCATGATTACTACAATGACCTTATTTTGGAATTTGAGGGGGCAGGGTTATTGAAGTATATTTACGTTTCCTTTCTGTGTCGTTTTAGGGGGATCAGCCAGAGCAAAGTGACAGTGTTGGGCTATGGACTGCTCACCACTGACGCAAAGCCACTATTGGAAGCCCTGAACAAGCAGCGTTTTGGCGTAGTCATTGTGGACGAGTCACACTACCTGAAGTCCCGTAATGCAGCACGCACCAAGATCCTGGTGCCGGTCATCCAGAACGCGAAACATGCAATCCTGCTCACGGGAACTCCAGCACTGGGCAGACCAGAAGAGGTAATGTCCATCTGAAGGAGGTTCACTGTTATGCTGCAGGTGTCTAGGTAACATAGCTGTGTTCTAGTTCCTATTGGTGGTCCACTGCTTCAATTTCTGAATGACTGATTCATTATACATTCCAGATGACATAATTGCTTGTTCACTATAAGAGCGCCGATCACTCCCTTGCTTTAGTCTGTGTGGAATCTCAGACTGTTTTCTAGCACTGTATGACATACTGTTATCTAAAGCTGCAACTGTTCAGTATTTTCATCTTTATTGTCTGGAATATTCAAATATTCTGTAAGAATAAAAAAAGCTCAAGACATTTTAATCAGT